>NC_048583.1:31890416-32147916 GCF_013265735.2 Oncorhynchus mykiss | reverse complement strand
CATGACAACCCCCCTTGAGCATCCTCCTCCTCTAATGTATTGTTCATGGTGTTTGGCAGAGTCATAATACTTCATCAATATCTGAGAGGAGGGGACTGCTTGACCAAATGAAGTGTTGCTCATCCACTGTTGGACAGATGGTGCCTCGTTCTTCTCGCCACCTCTAAGTGATGTCTCCCAGCTTGCAGGGAGACATCCTCCCCTGTTCCTCTCCTCCCCTGTCCCAAATGACACTCCATTCCCTAAATACTGTAGTACACTACTTTTGACCTGGACCCTTTATAGGGGAATAGGGTGCCATTTGGGACACAGCCCTGCAGGACAGGAGCAAATGAGTGGCCCCTGCCTGCAATAATATTTGTCTTTAACACTCGGCGCTTCCTGAACTCATTGAGTAACGTGGATATTGGAGTTTGAGGTGTCGATCCTGGAGAGCAAGGGAGAGCAGGGGCTGGGACATTAAAGACCACTGGCCGTTTCATATGTTGTCTGATGCAAGGTGACAATAAGCAGTGCCTGGCCTGCTATTTAGAGCCCGTTCAGGAGGAGAAGGGAGGGATTAGATGGACTCTTTCAAGGGCGATGGTAGTTAGTTACCCTCCTCGCCCCCCCCCCCCCCCAGGAATCCCTCTGCTTGTTAGGTTGAGGGTGGGGTGGGGTCCTTGAGTTGGTTTTGGGCTAGGGCAGAGGAGAAGTGGGGGAGTCGGACAGAGATGACAAATGGACAGGCCCGGGCCTAGGGACAGATGTTGCGAGGGGCAGAGAGAGAAAGTGGGGGAGTAGGCCAACCAGAAGTAGGGTGATGGTGGGCTGGTATTAATTAATACTGTTTATGGTTGTGTTGAGTGGAGGGTATTACACCTTAAAGGAGAATGTTAGCAGACTTTAAATGTATGTCACAGGGCAGGCTTTGATTAGTGTGACTAAAGAGCTCTGGTTAGAGTAAAAGGTTGACATGTGCCAGAGGGGTGTGTGGTGGTGGTGACTGCAATTGACTTACAATGTTCCAGGTTGGTGAACTACAACACTTCTCACTGGATCTTCGGGGTTGCTTAATGTATAGAGTGCAGCTATCTTTCTATAGGTGGATTACCATCCCTGTAACTGAATCTTGAAAACCAAGACATGGGAAACAACAACACTGTTCAAGCATTTGTGCTTCTTGTGAAGTCTAGTTTCTGATTGTAGTTGCAAGTTTCCTCCTGATAGAACAAATTTAAATCAAATCAAATTGTATTTGTCACATGCGCCGAATACAACAGGTGTAGTAGACCGTACCGTGAAATGCTTAATTACAAGCTCTTAACCAACAATGCAGTTCAAGAAATAGAATTAAGAAAATATTTATTAAATAAAGTTTTAAAAAATGTAATAAAAAATAAAAAAAGGAACACAAGAAAATTACATTCAAATAACGAGGCTATATACTGTATAGGGAGTACTGGTACTGAGTCAATGTGCGGGTGTACAGGTTAGCAGAGGTCATTTGTAAAGTGACTATGCATAGGTAATAAACAGCAAGTAGCAGCAGTGTAGAAACAAAGGGGCAGGGGTCAATGTAAATAGTCCGGGTGGACATTTGATTAATTGTTCAGCAGTCTTTTGGCTTGGGGGTAGAAGCTGTTAAGGAGCCTTTTGGTCCTAGACTTGGCGCTCCGGTACTACTTGCCGTGTGGTAGCAGAGAGAACAGTCTATGACTTGGGTGAATGGAGTCTTTGACAATTGTTTGGCCCTTCCTCTGACACCGCCTGGTATATAGGTCCTGGATGTCAGTATGTCAGTGATGTACTGGGCCGTACGCACTACCCTCTGTAGTGCTTTATGGTCAGATGCCGAGCAGTTGCCATACCATGGTTCAGCTGTAGAACCTTTTTAGGACCTGGGGACCCATGCCAAATATTTTCAGTCTCCTGGGGGGGGGGGGGGAAATGTGTTGTCATGCCCTCTTTACAACTGTCTTGGTGTGTTTGAACCATGATAGTTTGTTGGTAATGTGGACACCAAGGAACCTGAACCTCTCGACTCACGCCACTTCAGCCCTGTCAATGTTAATGGGGGCCTGTTTAGCCCTCCTTTACCCATAGTCCACAAGCAGCTCCTTTGTCTTGCTCACATTGAGGGAGAGGTTGTTATCCTGGCACCACATTGCCAGGTCTCTGACCTTCTCCCTATAGGCTGTCTCATCATTGTAGGTGAACAGGCCTACCACTGTTGTGTCGTCAGGAAATTTAATGATGTGGTTGGAGTCGTGTTTGGCCACGCAGTCATGGGTGAACAGGGAGTACAGGAGGTGACTGAGCATGCACCCCTGAGGGGCCCGAGTGTTGAGGATCAGAGTGGCAGATGTGTTGTTGCATACCCTTACCACCTGGGGGCGGCCCGTCAGGAAGTCCAGGATCCAGTTGAAGAGGGAGGTGTTTAATCCCAGGGTCTTTAGTTTAGTGAGATTAGGACTCAGGATAAGACCCAGATGCAGACAGTTCGAATCACATATGTTTATTTACAAAACAGGGGGCAGGCAAGCAACAGGTCAAGGGCAGGCAGAGGTTGGTAATCCAGGGCAGAGGTTGGTAATCCAGGGCAGAGGTTGGTAATCCAGGGCAGAGGTTGGTAATCCAGGGCAGAGGTTGGTGATCCAGGGCAGAGTCAGTAAGGTACAGAACGGCAGGCAGACTCAGAATCAGGGAAGGCAGTCAGTAATCCAGGTTAGTGTCAGAAAGGTACAGAAAGGCAGGCAGGCTCAGAGTCAGGGCAGGCAGTCAGTAATCCAGGTTAGTGTCAGAAAGGTACAGAAAGGCAGGCAGGCTCAGGGTCAGGGCAGGAAGAATAGTCAAAACTGGAAGAACTAGAAAACAGGGACTAGAGAGAACAGGAGTAGGGAAAACCACGCTGGTAGGCTTGACGAGACAAGATGAACTGGCAACAGACAAATAGAAAACAGGTATAAATGCACAGGGGATAATGGGGAAAATGAGCAACACCTGGAAGGGATAGACACAAGCACAAGACAGGTGAAACAGATCAGGGTGTGACAAGTGATGAGCTTTGTGGGCATTATGGTGTTGAACGCTGAGCTGTAGTCAATGAAAAGAATTCTCACATAGGTGTTCCTTTTGTCCAGGTGGAAAAGGGCAGTGTGGAGTGCGATTGAGATTGCGTCATCTGTGAATCTGTTGGGGTGGTATGTGAATTGGAGTAGGTCTAGGGTTTCCTGCATGATGGTGTTGATGTGAGCCATGACCAGCCTTTCAAAGCACCTCATGGCTACGGATGTGAGTCCTATGGGGTGGTAATCATTTTGGCAGGTTACCTTTGCTTTCTTGGGCACAGGGACTATGGTGGTCTGTTTGAAACATGTAGGTTTTACAGACTCCGACAGGGAGAGGTTTAAAATGTCCGTGAAGACACTTGCCAGTTGGTCCGTGCTTGCTTTGAGTACACATCCTGGTAATCCGTCTGGCCCTTAGGCTTTGTGAATGCTGACCTGTTTCAAGGTCTTGCTCACATCGTCTACGGAGAGCGTGATCACACAGTCGTCCGGAATGGCTGGTTCTCTCATGCATGCTTCAGTGTTGCTTGCCTCAAAGTGAGCATAAAAGGCATTTCGCTCGTCTGGTAGGCTCACGTCACTAGGCAGCTCGAGGCTGGGATTCCCTTTGTAGTCTGTAATATTTTTCAAGCCTTGCCGCATCCAACGAGCATCAGAGCCGGTATAGTAGGATTCAATCTTAGTCCTGTTTTGACGCTTGCCTGTTTGATGGTTTGTCTGAGGGCATAGTGGGATTTCTTACAAACATTTTTGCTTGTAAGCAGGAATCAGGAGGATAGAAATCTGGTCCGATTTTCCAAATGGAGGGCCAGGGAGAGCTTTTTATGCATCTCTGTGTGTGGAGTAAAGGTGGTCTAGAGTTTTTTTCCCTCTGGTTGGACACATGACATGACATGCATTAAAGTCCCCGGCCACTAGGAGCGTTGCCTCTGGATGAGCATTTTCTGGTTTGCTTAAGGCCTTATACAGTTGGTTGATTGCGGTCTTAGTGCCAGGATCGGTTTGTGGTGGTAAATAGACGGCTACGAATAATATAGATGAGAACTCTCTTGGTAGAGAGTGTGATCTACAGCTTATCATTAGGTATTCTGCCTCAGGCGAGCAATACCTTGAGACTTCTTTAATATTAGACATCGCGCACCAGCAGTTATTGACAAATAGACACACACCTCCGCCCCTCGTCTTACCAGACGTAGCTGCTCTGTCCTGCTGATGCACAGAGAAGCCAGCCCGGTGTATGTTATCCATGTCATCGTTCAGCCACGTCTCAGTGAAACATAAGATATAACAGTTGTGTTTTTGTGTCCCATTGGTAGGATAGTCTAATCGTAGATCATCCAGTTTGTTTCCCAATGATTGCATGTTGGCCAATAATACGGAGAGAAGTGGTGGTTTACCTACTCGTTGTCAAGTTCTTACAAGGCACCCCACCCTCCTCTCCCTTTTCCCCAGTGTTTTGTTCATGCTGATTATGAGGAGTTGGGCCTTGTCATGACAAAGCAGTATATCCTTCGCGTCGGACTCATAAAATATTTATTTTTTTGTCCAGTTTGAGGTGAGTAAATGCTGTTCTGATGTCCAGAAGCTCTTTTCAGTCATAAGAGACGGTAGTAGCAACATCATATACAATATGAGTTACAAACAATGTGAAAAAACGAACAAAATAGCACAGTTGGTTAGGAGGCCGTAAAACGGCAGCCATCCCCTCCGGCGCCATTACAGGTGTAGACTTCACTGTGAAATGCTTACTTATGAGCTCTTTCCCAACAACGCAGAGTAAAGAAAAAGGAAATAGTAATAAAATAACAATAACGAGGCTATATTAAAGGTGTACCGGTACCAAGTCAATGTGCAAGGTACAAAGGAGTTGAGGTAAATTAGGTATTATGTACACTACCGTTCAAAAGTTTGGGGTCACTTAGAAATGTCCTTGTTTTTGAAAGAAAAGCAAAAGAAATTGTACATTAAAATAACATAAAATTGATCAGAAATACAGTGTAGATATTGTTAATGTTGTAAATTACTATTGTAGCTGGAAACGGCAGATTTTTTTATGGAACATCTACATAGGCGTACAGAGGCCCATTATCAGCAACCATCACTCCTGTGTTCCAATGGCACGTTGTGTTAGCTAATCCAAGTTCATCATTTTAAAACGCTAATTGATAATTAGAAAACCCTTTTGTAATTATGTTAGCAAAGCTGAAAACTGTTGTCCTGATTAAAGAAGCAATAAAACTGGCCTTCTTTAGACTATTTGAGTATCTGGAGCATCAGAACTTGTGGGTTTGATTACAGGCTCAAAATGGTTAGAGACAAAGACCTTTATTCTGAAACTCGTCAGTCCATTCTTGTTCTGAGAAATGTTCTGAGTGTTTTGTACACTCAGTGTATAGTTCATTCACTATGAAAGGAATAGAGTGCCATTTGATTATAGTCCTCATCCTCTGGAACAGTCATGTCAGGGGAATCAATGAAGCATGGTGGATCATGAGGGCATAGTTACGTATCAGCCATATCATGATGCTATTTGAATTCAGTACAGCGCACCAAACATTAGAAAATTTTTTAATAATGTTTAATATGTGTAATTGGTCAAAGCAAAGTAGCAGAATTTAATCAAGGTTGGTGAAGAAGATAAATTAATGCTCATTTATGGGCTCACTTTACCATTCACTGGGAGAATTAACACAGACGCAATTACCAGTTGTTTTATGAATAAATCAACCTCGCTTTTAATTCAATAATTGAAAATCAAGAAAGTCCATTTTTCATTTATTCAGTGGAATGAGCTTATTCAAACAGACAGTTTTACATTTGTCCTCTATCCATGCCTTTCAACATTAAAGTGTAACCACGGTTTCTCACACACTGTGGACTTGTTTTATCTACCGACGCCATAGCAACGGCAGGCCCATGGATTGGCGGTCTGGAGAGAGAGAGACCTTGGATGGTGAAAGGTGTGTGTAGCCTACCATCGATGCAGTATTCAACACCTCCGTCACACACACACCTCCGTCACAGGCACGCACTCACACACACACACCTCCGTCACACACACAGACCTTGACTCACCACACATGGGGCAAAGAGAGAGAGACTTGGCAGGGCAGGACTGGACTGGGTCGTGCAGGCTTTAGGCTTCACACCTGGCATGTTTCTTATTATCACTCAGAGAAGTGCTGACATGAGCCAGGACCTGCATGCTGCCGAAGCTTTCATCACAAACATCCCCGGAATAGACAACATTCCTTCCTCTCTCTCCCTTTCCCGCTCGCTCTCTTGCTCTCTTTCTCTCTTGCTCTCTGCCCCCAGCAGCAGCTCAGCTAGGTGAAGGTGACAAGCCTGGAGAAAGGCCAGAGACACGATGCTGCTCTAGAAACAGCAGGGCTGTGTCCCAAATTGCTCCCTATGCAGTACACTACTTTTGACCAGGGGCCCGGTCAAAAATTGCACTCTGTCTAGGCAAAAGGGTGCCATTTGAGACACATGAAAGAACGCTGCTGCATTAGGACTCGAGTTGAGGACTTGAGTTTAAGCTCAATGAAGAGAACAGACTACATAGGAACATGGAAATAGCATATGCATGACAAAGAAGGATATACAGTGCCTTGCGAAAGTATTCGGCCCCCTTGAACTTTGCGACCTTTTGCCACATTTCAGGCTTCAAACATAAAGATATACAGTGCCTTGCGAAAGTATTCGGCCCCCTTGAACTTTGCGACCTTTTGCCACATTTCAGGCTTCAAACATAAAGATATAAAACTGTATTTTTTTGTGAAGAATCAACAACAAGTGGGACACAATCATGAAGTGGGACGACATTTATTGGATATTTCAAACTTTTTTAACAAATCAAAAACTGAAAAATTGGGCGTGCAAAATTATTCAGCCCCTTTACTTTCAGTGCAGCAAACTCTCTCCAGAAGTTCAGTGAGGATCTCTGAATGATCCAATGGTGACCTAAATGACTAATGATGATAAATACAATCCACCTGTGTGTAATCAAGTCTCCGTATAAATACACCTGCACTGTGATAGTCTCAGAGGTCCGTTAAAAGCGCAGAGAGCATCATGAAGAACAAGGAACACACCAGGCAGGTCCGAGATACTGTTGTGAAGAAGTTAAAAGCCGGATTTGGATACAAAAAGATTTCCCAAGCTTTAAACATCCCAAGGAGCACTGTGCAAGCGATAATATTGAAATGGAAGGAGTATCAGACCACTGCAAATCTACCAAGACCTGGCCGTCCCTCTAAACTTTCAGCTCATACAAGGAGAAGACTGATCAGAGATGCAGCCAAGAGGCCCATGATCACTCTGGATGAACTGCAGAGATCTACAGCTGAGGTGGGAGACTCTGTCCATAGGACAACAATCAGTCGTATATTGCACTAATCTGGCCTTTATGGAAGAGTGGCAAGAAGAAAGCCATTTCTTAAAGATATCCATAAAAAGTGTTGTTTAAAGTTTGCCACAAGCCACCTGGGAGACACACCAAACATGTGGAAGAAGGTGCTCTGGTCAGATGAAACCAAAATTGAACTTTTTGGCAACAATGCAAAACGTTATGTTTGGCGTAAAAGCAACACAGCTCATCACCCTGACCACACCATCCCCACTGTCAAACATGGTGGTGGCAGCCTCATGGTTTGGGCCTGCTTTTCTTCAGCAGGGACAGGGAAGATGGTTAAAATTGATGGGAAGATGGATGGAGCCAAATACAGGACCATTCTGGAAGAAAACCTGATGGAGTCTGCAAAAGACCTGAGACTGGGACGGAGATTTGTCTTCCAACAAGACAATGATCCAACACATAAAGCAAAATCTACAATGGAATGGTTCAAAAATAAACATATCCAGGTGTTAGAATGGCCAAGTCAAAGTCCAGACCTGAATCCAATCGAGAATCTGTGGAAAGAACTGAAAACTGCTGTTCACAAATGCTCTCCATCCAACCTCACTGAGCTCGAGCTGTTTTGCAAGGAGGAATGGGAAAAAATGTCAGTCTCTCGATGTGCAAAACTGATAGAGACATACCCCAAGCGACTTACAGCTGTAATCGCAGCAAAAGGTGGCGCTACAAAGTATTAACTTAAGGGGCTGAATAATTTTGCACGCCCAATTTTTCAGTTTTTGATTTGTTAAAAAAGTTTCAAATATCCAATAAATGTCGTTCCACTTCATGATTGTGTCCCACTTGTTGTTGATTCTTCACAAAAAAATACAGTTTTATATCTTTATGTTTGAAGCCTGAAATGTGGCAAAAGGTCGCAAAGTTCAAGGGGGCCAAATACTTTCGCAAGGCACTGTATTTGTGACTGTTGTGTGGGATCTAAAAAGACACCTCACAAAGAAAGACGTAATTGGCAAACTGCACAGAGACCAGTTCCCTAGCATGGGGGACTGAATGTGTGGGTGTGTGCCTGTTTCTGTGTGTACGGCTGTCATTCTAAAAGCAGGTGCATTTGTGCATGTACCATGTTGTGCGCTTGTACCTGTGTAAATGACAATGTTTTTCTATTCAGCATCAATCAAATCATGAAAGAGTGGGAGAGATTTAGATTTTACACACACACACACACACACACACACACACACACACACACACACACACACACACACACACACACACACTTTCCTCCATCTGAGTTTGTCATCTGTTGAGGGCATTCTCTTATTCCCTGTCTGTTCCTAATATCATGTGTTGCTTCTCTCCAGGATCCCCTAAGTATGCTTTGTGACAGATGAAGTAGAAATCTTACCTCACGGCACGGTTCTCCTTTGATCGTCCACTGCACCGCCTGACAAGCAAATGGTTTAATTAGTCCTTTATTGACTATGGCTTTTCTCTCAGGCCTTGTTTCACTTACTATGGCGGCCACCGGCCCCGTTCTTTGTGGATTAACCCTGTTTTGTGCAGTTTAAATCGCCATTGTCCTTGGGTAATGGGAACAATTCTTGTGAAGAGCAAAGGCCCCCCGTGACGAAGCCCCCTCAGTGCACTTGCCTACAGATGCCGGAGCAACCTCAAAGGGAGACCTTCATCTCCACCAGGTCTTCAAAGGCCTCTTCATCATTCAACATCACCCCCCCCTCTCCCAACCGTCCTCCAACCCCCTAATTTCAGAGCAGCACCCCAGCAACCCCTCTCCTGCTCCCTGTGACCCGCCTTCTCATCCCCCTTGGCCACATGGGACAGAAAAGGGAGGGAGCTCCTCAACCTCTTCAACCAGCCTCTGGAGACTGATAATGACTTTGCAGCTTTGGAAGGGAGGAGGGGGGATGGAGAGGCAGGGAGGGAGGGAGAGGACAGAAAGGCCGCCGAAGGCAGACCTGGCTCTCAAGAGAAGACAGGCTATGTGCACACTGCCCACAAAATGAGTTGGAAACTGAGCTGCACTTCCTAACCTCCTGCCAAATGTATGACCATATTAGAGACACATATTTCCCTCAGATTACACAGACCCACAAAGAATTTGAAAAAAATTCAACTCCCATATCTACTGGGTAAAATACCACAGTGTGCCATCAAAGCAGCAAAGACTTGTGACCTGTTGCCACAAGAAAAGGGCAACCAGTGAGCAACAAACACCAGTTGAAATACAACCTACATGTATGTTTATTTATTTTCCCTTTGTACTTGAACTATTTGCACATCATTTACAACACTGTATATATATACATAATATGACATTTGAAATGTCTTTATTCGTTTGGAACTAATGTTTACTGTAACACCTTTTTGTTTATTATCTATTTCGCTTGCTTTGGCAATGTAAACATACGTTTCCCACGGCAATAAAAACCTTACATTGAATTGACTTGACAGGGAGAGACAGAGGAGAAAGAGGGTGGAAAGGACAGTGTGGGACAGAACAGAACGTGGCAGGCTTGGCAGCTAGGCCACTGAGAAGAATAGAAGGTAGGGTGGACAGGATAGAAGAGAAGGGGGCTTTCCTCTCTCCGTTCCCCTCTTTCTCTTCCTTCCTCCCTCCCACCCTCTTTCGTATCAGCACCCTGCCTTTAAAGATGGACACCTCCTAATGCGGAATCCAAGCAATCTGTCAGCCCTTTCATCTCCCACCACCTCTAATGATCCCCTTTAATGAGGGGACCTTTGCCATGGTAATGAGCTTTCAATTGTCCCCTGACCATCAGTCTCACATTGCTTTTACATCAGCAGGGGCAGTAGTGGCTTGATTCCCAAATGGCACCCTATTTCCGATTATTGCACAATTTTTTTTTACCAGAGCCCTGGTCAAAAGTAGTGCACTATAAAAGGGAATAGGGTGCAATTTGGGAGGTATCCACGGTGGTGGGCTGTAGGCAGGAGATCACTAGTGTTCTTTCCTTTCTCTTCTCTCACTGTCCCCTGCATTGCTGCTCTGATTGATCACAATGCAGATAATGACAGGGTATTTTCTTTTGAAGATTCCAACTCAATGTGAGTTTACTTGTGAATTTCAGCTTTTTTTGTAGTTTATTAGGATCCCCATTAGTTGTTGCAAAAGCAGCAGCTACTCTTCCTGGGGTCCACACGAAACATGAACCATGACATAATACAGAACGTTAAGACAAGAACAGCTCAAGGACAGACCTACATCACTTATAATAATTATCTGGATTTTTTTTAGCAAATTCTGTGTAGACTGTCCAAGCTTGGGTCTTGTATGCTTAGTTTTTTTTAAATTGTCTGTTGGTGTTAAGTGGGGGGGGGGGGGGGGGGGGGGGGTTTGGGTTTTCTCTCTGGTGGGTGTGCTCAAATCAATATAATATATTGGTTTAGGGTGTAAAAAAGTAGGGTCGTATGCAGTGGAAGTATTGTTTTTAATGTCCTTGCAGCTTGTAGAGTAAAAAAAAAAATGTAATGTCAATATCTTGAATTAACCCAGTTTTGTTTCTATTATAACACTGGCCAAACAGGTCATAAAATACTGTGGGAAACAGACGGGGAAACAGCCACTGGGTTCTCGTTGGATAGTTTCCCCTCTAAACAATGCTAGTGTCTCGCTGGGGGAGCTGGGATACTAAAAGCAGCTGCATCATGAGTCCCTGAAAGGAAAACCCAGCCCCCGGTGAGGGAGGCTTGACAGGCAGGCAGAGTTAGAGCCCAGGCAGCACCTGAGCTACTCATGGAGATAATCAAAACAGCCCCAGTCTCTAGAGCCTGTTTGTTTACGCTATCCAGGGTGGGTGGGCCCTCTATCTCTCTCTTTCCACAGCCCGTAAACCTTGCTGAGGCCTCCCTCCTGGCTGTACCACCTGAAACAGCCCGTAAACACACACACACGCACGTGCACACTCAGGCACATCAAAACACACACACACACACGCTATGGGTGTGCTGCTGCACAAGCAGGTCTGTCAGTGAAGAGTGACACAGTGACACTGACAGGTTACTTATTCACTTCCTTTGGCTTCTACAGGTTACTGGGTCACCCATGTACATAGAATTCTGCATTCTAGTATCTCATCAGGAGTAGGCCTGTTTTTTTAAACTGCATTTAACATTGATTTAACAGCAAAATAATTGATGGATTTGACCATTTTGTGACAAAAGAACAGCAAATTAGATATGGAATCCAGCTATCAGTTTCTCAACTGTACTCATCAGTATAAAATTTTACTTTTCCAGCCTGCCACAAGTGCAAAAAAGGCCCAAAACTTAAGATAAGATTATCAGGGTAGAAGGGCTTGAAAGAAGACATAACAGAGTATGTGCATTCTGTTTGTCAAATAACCCAGTTAGATAGCAACTATGACTGACCTGCTTCTGAAGACAGTGTTTAAACCAAACAGCTGTTAGTTGGTGAGGTGGAGTTTATACTTTATGAGGCCATTATATATAATCCTACTGACATCATATATTATGCAAGTGTGATTGGTGGGCTTATGTTAATGCTATATATTAAGGAGTCTGGGGTTATGTCCCAAATGACACCCTATTCTATACATAGTGCACTACTTTTAGCTAGAACCCTATGAGCCCTGGTCAAAAGTAGTGCACTACTTAGGGAATAGGGTGCCATTCGGGATGCAGCCTGGGCTCCGGCTCCAGATTGGACTACTTATCTTTGGTTGGCTGGTCTCTCTCTCAGCTCAGAGCCCTAAATTCCCCCAGAGACTTATGCTATATCTGATGAAGACTGCTGTCTTAGCTACCCACCCCCCTCTCTACCCGGGCTGACCCGTCATGCACTGACATAGCATTTCTATTGCGTTATTACACAACGTTCAGGTAGAAACAGATCATGTAGAACAGATATGATTGCCTGTGATTTATAGAATATAATACAGTATATACATATGAGATGAGTAATGCTAAATATGTAAACATTATTAAAGTGACTAGTGGTCCTTTTAGTAAAGTGGCCAGTGATTTCAAGTCTATGTACACTACTGGTCAAAACAAATCAAATCAAATCACATTTTATTGCGCCGAATACAACAGATGTAGACCTTACAGTGAAATGCTTACTTACGAGCCCCTAAGCAACAATGCAGTTAAAAAAATACAAATATGGATAAGAAATAAAAGTAACAAGTAATTAAAGAGCAGCAGTAAAATAACAATAGCGAGACTAAAAACAGGTGGGAATCGAGTCAATGTGCGAGGGCAGCGGTTAGTTGAGGTAATATGTATGTGGGTAGAGTTATTAAAGTGACTATGCATAGATGATAACCACAGAGAGTAGCAGCGCTGTAAAAGGGGGGGCAATGCAAATAGTCTGGGTAGCCATTCGATTAGGTTTTCAGGAGGCTTATGGTTGGGGATAGAAGCTGTTTAGAAGCCTCTTGGACCTAGACTTGATGTCCCGGTACCGGTTGCCGTGCGGTAGCAGAGAGAACAGTCTATGACTAGGGTGGATGGACGCCTACTCATTCAAGGGGTTTTCTTTATTTCTACTATTTTCTACACTGTAGAATAATAGTGAAGAAATCAAAACTATGAAATAACACATATGGAATAATGTAGTAAGATTATTCAAAAAGCCACCCTATGCCTTGATGACAGCTTTGCACACTCTTGGCTTTTTCTCAACCAGCTTCATGAGGTAGTCAGCTGGAATGCATTTCAATCAACAGGTGTGCCTTGTTAAAAGTTCATTTGTGGAATTTCTTTCCTTCTGGATGATCATATCCCCAACCTTACTTCCCCTGGAAAAGACCAGTGAGATTTATGTCTCTATCAAAGGAAAGCCTTTCTCAATCAATAGCTGTTTTACTGTTTCTCCAGCCTGTTATACTGAATGGGTCTGCCCTGGGCCTTATAGGCCTTGTATTGTATATTCCAGGCCAATTAAATACAAGAGTAAATACAATTTATTTTCAATGTTCTAATTTATTGATTGCATCTTTAATTGAGTATTTCCTATATCTCCTGGATGAAGCAAAAGAGACAATATCATCACTGCCCACATGAAAACTATTACAGTTTGCTATAGAATACTATAAACTGGGTGGTTTGAGCCCTCAATGCTGATTGGTTGACAGCTGTGGTATATCAGATGTATACCTATGCAAAACATTAGTTTTTACTGCTCTAATTACGTTGGTAACCAGTTTATAATAGCAATAAGGCACCTCGGGGGTTTGTGATATATGGCCAATATACCCCGGCTAAGGGCTGTATCCAGACACTCTGCGTTGCGTCGTGCGAAAGAACAACCCTTAGCCGCGGTATATCGGCCATATACCACACCTCCTCGGGCCTTATACTTAGTACTTACTATAGAATTCTATAGAATGTTGTAGTATACTGTACAATCCTATACTACACACTGTAGTATCCCTCGATCGTGAAGTGCTTGCTATAGACTTTTGTAGTATACTGTACAATACTATGCAACACACTGTATTATCCCTTGATCATGTGTAGTACTTACTTTAGAATTTTGTAGTATACTGTAGAATACTATACTGCACACTATAGTATCCCTTGATCATGTAGTGCTTACTTTAGAATGTTGTAGTATACTGTGTAGAATACTATACTACACACTGTAGTATCCCTCGAGCACGTAGTGCACACTTCTGCATTTTTTCAATTGAAGCAGGAAAAAACGATGAGTGCACTAGGCTACATACAGTGATGCCTAAAACCAGCTTATCGTAAATTAAGACAATATCGTGGATAACCTCCCCCCAAAACAATCTATACTTTCCCCAAGTAACTGTTCTTCTCTATTAAATAATGAAAGAAGTAGCTGATGCCAATGGGCTACATGGACACTTACAAGACAATTCAAAGGGGGATATTTAGCATGTATGTCAATAACTCTTCTATGGTATGCGTGTGTGTGTGTGTGTGTGTGTGTGTGTGTGTGTGTGTGTGTGTGTGTGTGTGTGTGTGTGTGTGTGTGTGTGTGTGTGTGTGTGTGTGTGTGTGTGTATTTGAGGGAAGAGTGAGGAATGGTGAATATGAATATGTGTAGGAGGGTGGGAGAGAATGGGTGTGTGGATGCATAAGGTATATGTTGGACGGGAATGAACGAGAATGGATGAATGAGAATGGATGAGTAAGTCGATGGATGGATGGGTGTACTGTAAGTGTGTCTGAGAGGTAGGGGAAAGAAGTGGAGGTTGGGACAAGATTAGTTTGGGTGGGCAAAGGGTGGGCAAGGATGGGAGGTTTTGACAAGCTTGGCTTGGGTGGGGTAAAGGTGGGAGATAATTGGAAGGGGGAGGTGGAGAAGGGTGGGTTTGGCTTGGAAGAGAGAGAAGGAAGGAATTATCTATACTACATACAATGATATTTATTTTTGTGACTTGCAAACCTGCTGTAACATGAATAAGAGTTCTGGACAGATTAGGAGAGGATGTCGAGTCATTATTATCCCTTGTTTGTCATTATAGCTAACATTTAATGGTGGTTATTGGTGAGAGAGGAGAGGGGCTCTATCCAAGGGATTGGGACGGGTAATATTCTCTGAAAGATTTGTGAGGCCTCCACTCATCTCATGTCACAGTTGTTAAGATGGATGGACCAAGGCGCAGCGTGATTAGAGTTCCACATCTTTTATTACCAGTGAAACTTCTACAAATCAATAAACCAACAACAAAACATGAAGGTAGTGGTGCTACATGCACCTACACCAAACAATATCCCACAGCCCAGGTGGGAACAATGGAGAACTTAAGTATGATCCCCAATTAGAGACAACGACAATCAGCTGCCTCTAATTGGGAACCATACAGCAAAAACAAACATATATATAGGAAAACTAGAACACCCCCCCTAGTCACACCCTGACCTACAACACCATAGAGAACCCCGAGGGCTCTCTAGGGTCAGGGCGTGACATCTCACTTCAGCCTACACACTCTCCCCAAGTAGCCACTAGACTTTAATTGAATTTACAATTGAATACAAACTGACCACAGTAGTTAAGCTGCAGTCTTTCTCCAATGTATGTACAATGCCATTATACACAGACTTTTGGTACAGTAGGAGAGGAGCTAGAGCTTAAAAGCCCTAAAAAGGCATAGCACCTCAAAGTACAAAGAAGTACTTTATGTTTTTGTGTGTTCTCTGTTAAATATCTGATGAGCCCACATGCTCACATGCTCTATATGTAAGGTGTATACAATAACTATGTATTCATACTATGACTCCATTCCATGGAATGCCCACCGCCCTCATTTGACATGTCTGCTAAAATGTTTTATCTGGGTCTTCAATGATATACTGACTAGATAAGGTTGACTTGGATTTTATAGAAGACCAACAAAATCCAACGTATTTCATGTTATGTGCATGGGCTCATGATAGGAAAAAAAAGAATATGGTTCTTGAACATTTAAAGAGATTGTCAGCAGATGTATTTTTTTTCTGCAAGAGTTACAATTCCCAAATGTTTGTATTAAATATTTAGCAAGGAGCTGGGTTGGAGAGGCTGCCACCTACTGTAGTAACAGCAGAGGTGTAGGCATCCTGATAGATAAGAATAAACCATTTTCCCTTATATGCCAACTCACGGACCAAGAAGGACGTTTTCTAATGTTGAATTGTACCTTATATGGTAAAAAATACAAATTGATTTCATTGCATATCCCACAAGGGGCAAATCTGGTGTTTTTAGATAGAATTCAAGCTATATTAGATCAAAACCAGACAGGAACTATTATTTTAACATGCGACCTAAATCATTCATTCGATAAGATTGACAAACATGGCAATAACAAAAGGCAATTCAAGGAGCCTCCAACGTGGCTGAAAAATGTCATCTCTACAAATAATGTAGAAGATTACTACTCCCAACTACAAATGATTACTCTTTTATTTGTCAAAGTAATAAAATATTCAAGAATTGACTACATTTTATTTTGAAAAATGCACTCAACAATTTACTGGGTTAAACAAATCCATGACATAATGATATCGGATCATTCTCCTTTATCATGCTTAATTACCCCAACAGAAAATACACTTTGTGACAGAATATAGAGAATGAACAGAGCACATCTTCAATATACAAAATTGATCTAAACCCTTTCCTGGTGTTTCTATGTCAAAATGTTTGTTCTATTTCAGTCTTCTGTGATATATATAAAGTGTAATATTGGGATGCAAACTCAAAATGTAATACATTTCAACTCTTTATCTGACATTGTACAGGTGTCTTCTTCTTTTTAAGCCCATAACCATGTGTGTGAGGTGTATACTTTTGTTTCAAAGTAGATTTGTTTAAGACTTAAGACTACCAAGAAACACTCTGTGTGAACTTGATTTAGCCCACTGCAGTTAAAGGTTTTAAATACGTAAATGAAAAATAAAAATCTTTACCATTACAAATGTAGACATTGAGGACAGAGAAAAGCGAAGCCTGATATAATTTGGGACGCTTTTAAGGCGTACGTTAGGGGAATTATAATTTCATACTCTGCAAAAGTTACATCTGAGTTAGACACTTTTATGAAAAAAAATAAATCACTATCTTGGACAAAGCCCATGAAAAATCTTTACAAGGTAAAGAAAATACAATATCTGAACTTAAGCAGAACTATGATATTTTACGTTTGAAGGGTCAACAAATACTGGTTAAACTAAAATAAAGCATACTACTTAATTGCAAATAAACATGGTAGACATCTCACAACAGCTCTCACAAAACTAACACACGCCAAACCACAACTGCGATAATTAGAAACAACAACACAATTAATGACCATTTTAAAAGCTTACAGTGGCAGGTATTAAAACCTGTTGCGACTCTAGGGGCAGTATTTTCATTTTTGGAAAAAAAACGTTCCCGTTTTAAACGGGATATTTTGTCAGGACAAGATGCTAGAATATGCATATAATTGACAAGTTAGGATAGAAAACACTCTAACGTTTCCAAAACTGTAAAGATATTGTCTGTGAGTATAACAGAACTGATGTTGCAGGCGAAAGCCTGAGAAAAATCCAATCCGGAAGTGCCCCATATTTTGAAAGTGCTGCGTTCCAATGAGTCCCTATTGAGCTGCGAATGTGCTATCAACCAGTTTACGCTTTCTACATATTCCCCAAGGTGTCTACAGCATTGTGACGTAATTTTACACATTTATGTTGAAGAATAGCCGTAGGCGGCTACATTGCGTAAGTGGTCACCTGATGGCTCCCAGGGTGACTCTCACGTAAAATACAGAGGTAGCCATTACTCTAATCGGTCCTACTGAAAAACGAATTGTCCCGACGGATATATTATCGAATAGATATTTGAAAAACACCTTGAGGATTGATTATAAACAACGTTTGCCATGTTTCTGTCGATATTATGGAGCTAATTTGGAATTTTTATTGCCGTTTTCGTGACTGCAATTTCCGGGCGATTTCTCAGACAAACGTGAAGAACAAACGGAGCTATTTCGCCTACAAAAATAATATTTTTGGAAAAAAGGAACATTGGCTATCTAACTGGGAGTCTCGTGAGTGAAAACATCCAAAGCTCATCAAAGGTAAATGATTTCATTTGATTGCTTTTCTGATTTCCGTGACCAAGTTACCTGCTGCTAGCTGGACAAAATGCTATGCTAGGCTATCGATAAACTTACACAAATGCTTGTCTAGCTTTGGCTGTAAAGCATATTTTGAAAATCTGAGATGACAGGGTTATTAACAAAAGGCTAAGCTGTGTCTCAATATATTTAATTTGTGATTTTCATGAATAGGAATATTTTCTAGGAATATTTATGTCCGTTGCGTTATGCTAATTAGTGTCAGGTGATGATTACGCTCCCGCATGCGGGATGGGGAGTCAGTAGAGGGGATGTCAAGGGAATCAAGGCTTCCCCAAAAAATTTACCATGAAAAAAATAGAAAAACATACATTATTTTGTATCTTTCATCTCTCTGTGTATCATAAATGTCCTTCAATTCGTAAGAGGTTGAATGTATCTCACCGGAGAACGCATCTGAGCAAACAAAACAGCGCCCCTCTGTCTCAGTATGTCTAGCATATGTATCTGATGCTGTCTGGTCAGAAAGAATATGACATTGGTGCCGCCCATAGCAGTGAATGCAAGGGAATCCAGCGAGCATTAAGCCAACCTTGAGAAGAAAAAAAATTTAAATAATAATAGCCAATTACCATTGAGCTAAACTGACTGAGCTCAGCTGTGAATGGTCCTGGTGCACCTAAAAAAGTATCAAGGGCAACCAGCTTGGATTTGGCTTTAGACCAATCACACCCAAGCCAAATATCATTATTGACAGAAAAAAAGTTGAATTGTTGCATCTCATTGTGTTGTTGTCCTCTGGTGGCTAGCTAGCTAGCTAAAATTGTCTCTTTCCTAAATTAGCCATGGAAGGAGATAGGGATTTGGACTTGTGGTTTTACTTAATTCTCCATACTGGCCAATGATTATAATAGTGACTCTGATCCATAAATTCATACATTGTGTCCCTGGCCTGAGAGGATGGAAGTTTAACATGTAGCTAGATGTAGTATGGTAATGTTAGCAAGCTGGCCTGGCGTATCATTGCCCATGAAAGGAAGTTGGACTAGCGAGCAAGTATTTTAGCCAGGTAACCTAGGACAATAAAAACTAAAAGGGTGTACTGTATGACAGTCATACACCGTTTAGGCAAAATGAAAGAGGAAGATGGTATTGGTGTTTAACTACAAGTAGGGTGAGTCAACCTGTTGTTCTACTTGCATGCACACACACACACACGCACACACACACACACACACACACACGCACACACACAAATCAGTAACATGGACAGCCAATATGCAATATGTTTTGTGGACCTGACCGGTTTTGTAGTGAAACAAATGTGTTGTTGAATTTATTCTCTTAGTCTTCTATGTTGCTGTCTCTTGTCTACCCTCCTCTCTCGTCCTGTCCTGGTTGTAAAAAGTGTCAAAGTAAACAACTGTTTTAATAGTCATTTCACAGGCTTTTTCACCTCACCAGCAAATTCTTTGTAAACCATGTTTACATTCTCACTGTCTGTATTTCACTTCTAATAAATAAATAAAACAAATTAGAATCTATAGAGCAGCTTGAAGTGATTGTCTACTGTGTGCTCAACCCCCCTGTTCTCTTGTCCGTTGCTGTCTCGGGTTCTTGTTTGTTTCTCCTTTCTCTATCCTCTTCTGTTATGGCCTGATCTGTTCTTCTTCCATCATATCCGATTCTTGTTGCTGTCTCTGTGTATTGTCTGGTGTCTCTCTCCACCATCTACTCTTCTTTTGCTGTCTCTATGTATTGTCTGGTGTCTCTCTCCACCATTTACTCTTCTGTTGCTGTCTCTGTGTATTGTCTGGTGTGTCTCTCAACCATCTACTCTTCTGTTGCTGTCTCTGTGTCTTGTCTGGTGTGTCTCTTTAGTTTTGCAATCCAAAACAAACAGTCAAGGAGATACTGGGGTAGCTTCACTTGTTTGGGGCCTGTGTCTGGGTCACTTAAATCATCCTCTTCCCTACCAGTTGCCCCTGGCTGCTGCTGTTCTAAGTGCTCCACTGGCCTGCTGTTCTCATCGGTCCTCCTCCTTGGCTCATCTGAACGGTAAAAAGCTGCAACATGTCATTAATTTGTTTTAAAAGGGCGACTGTACCTGATTTGGCCTTGTTTTCGATTTGGTTCATTGAGAAATAATAATGGCCATGACTGAATTCAAATGTAAGTTGGTTTCAGGGTGTGGTTTGATGTGAGTGTCTCGTGTGTGTTCGCAGGTGGGAAGAGTTAGCCAAATTATTTTGCCAATTAGCTTCAGCCGGCAGGTGTGAGACCTGACTTTGGATAGCCTATTTCCGTGGCTAGTTAGGGACGGTCAATACATTACACAATGTAAATGAGACAATATTATCATGTTGCACACATTTTTTCTTATTAAATGCTTTCAATAATTGGATATGAATTAAAAAAATGTATAGTATGTTTGAGGTTTTTAATTCATAGAAATTTGGAGCTATTGGAATTTTAACATATTGTCCCATGTACACAATGGTCGGGTTGCGTGCAGCTGCACTCCAAATTGATGATTATGTGTGCAGCCAGCTGTGGGAATGTGGGCAGGATTGAAACAAAACCAACCTTCATTTAAACTCAGCAAAAAAAGAAACATCCCTTTTTAAGGACCCTGTTTTTCAAAGATAATTCGTAAAAATCCAAACAACTTCACAGATCTTCATTGTAAAGGCTTTAAACACTGTTTCCCATTCTTGTTCATTGAACCATAAACAATGAATGAACATGCACCTGTGGAACGTTCGTTAAGACACTAACAGCTTACAGACAGTAGGCAATTAAGGTCACAGTTATGAAAACTAAAGATTCCTTTCTACTGACTCTGAAAAACACCAAGAGAAAGATGCCCAGGGTCCCTGCTCATGTGTGAACGTTCCTTAGGCATGCTGCAAGGAGGCATGAGGACTGCAGATGTGGCCAGGGCAATAAATTGCTATGTCCGTACTGTGATTCGCCTAAGACAGCACAACAGGGAGACAGAACGGACAGCTGATCGTCCTTGCAGTGGCAGACCACGTGCACAGGATCGGTACATCGAGACATCACACCTGCGGGACAGGTACAGGATGGCAACAACAACTGCCCAAGATACACTAGGAACGCGCAATCCCTCCATCAGTGCTCAGACTGTCCGCAATGGGCTGACAAAGGCTGGACTGAGGGCTTGTAGGCTTGTTGTAAGGTAGGTCCTCACCAGACATCAAATCAATTTTATTGGTCACATACACATGGTGAGCAGATGTTAATGCTAGTGTAGCGAAATGCTTGTGCTTTTAATTCTGACCATGCAGTAATATCTAGCATAATATCAAATATCTAAGTAATATAACAATTTCTCAACAACTACCTTTTACACACAAGTGTAAAAGAATGAATATGAATATGTACATATTAATATATGGATGAGCGATGGCCGAACGGCATAGGCAAGATGCAGTAGATGGTATAGAGTACAGTATATACATATGAGATTAATAGTAATGTAGGGTATGTAAACATATCAAGTGGCATTGTTTAAAGTGACTAGTGATACATTTATTACATCCAATTTTTAATTATTAAAGTGGCTGGAGAGTTGAGTCAGTATGTTGGTAGCAGCCACTTAATGTTAGTGATGGCTGTTTAACAGTCTGATGGCCTTGAGATAGAAGCTGTTGTTCAGTCTCTCGGTCCCAGCTTTGATGCATCTGTACTGACCTCGCCTTCTGGGTGATAGCGGGGTGAACAGGCAGTGGCTCGGGTGGTTGTTATCCTTGATGATCTTATTGGTCTTCCTGTGACATCGGGTGCTGTAGGTGTCCTGGAGGGCAGGTAGTTTGCCCCCAGTGATGCGTTGTGCAGACCTTATTACACTCTGGAGAGCCTTACGGTTGTGGGCGGAGCAGTTGCCGTACCATGCAGTGATACAGCCCGACAGGACGCTCTTGATTGTGCACCTGTAAAAGTTTGTGATTGTTTTTGGTGACAAGCCAAATTTCTTCAGCCTCCTGAGGTTGAAGAGGCGCTGTTGCGCCTCCTTCACCACACTGCCTTTGTGGGTGGACCATTTCAGTTTGTCCGTGATGTTTACACCAAGGAACTTAAAATAAAACTCTCCACTACTGTCCCATCGAAGGGGATAGGGGTGTGCTCCCTCTGCTGTTTCCTGAATTCCACAATCATCTCCTTTGTTTGTTGACGTTGAGTGTGAGGTTATTTTATTGACACCACACTCCGAGGGCCCTCAGCTCCTCCCTGTAGGCCGTCTCGTCGTTGTTGTTAATCAAACCTACCACTGTTGTGTCGTCTGCAAACTTGATGATTGAGTTGGAGGTGTGCATGGCCATGCAGTCATGGGTGAACAGGGAGTACAGAAGAGGGCTGAGAACGCACCCTTGTGGGGATCAGCGGGGTGGAGATGCTGTTCCCTACCCTCACCACCTGAGGGCGTCCGTCAGAAAGTCCAGGACCCAGTTGCAAAGGGCGGGGTCGAGACCCAGGGTCTCAAGCTTAATGACGAGTTTGGAGGGTACTATGGTGTTAAATGCTGAGCTGTAGTCGATGAACAGCATTCTTACATAGGTTTTCCTCTTGTCCAGATAGGTTAGGGCAGTGTGCAGTGTGATTGCGATTGCGTCGTCTGTGGACCTATTGGGGCGGGAAGGAAATTGGAAATCTAAGGTGTCAGATAGGTTGGAGGTGATATGATCCTTGACTAGTCTCTCAAAGCACTTCATGACGATGGAAGTGAGTGCCACGGGGTGATAGTCGTTTAGCTCAGTTACCTTGGCTTTCTTGGGAACAGGAACGATGGTCGGCCTCTTGAAGCATGTGGGAACAGCAGACTGGGATAGGGATTGATTGAATATGTCCGTAAACACACCAGCCAGCTGGTCTACACATGCTCTGAGGACGCGGCTAGGGATGCCGTTTGGGTTGGCAGCCTTGCGAGGGTTAACACGTTTAAATGTTTTACTCACATTGGCTGCGGTGAAGGAGAGCCCTCAGGTTTTGGTAGCGGGTAGCACTGTATTGTCCTCAAAGCGAGCAAAGAAATTGTTTCGTTTGTCTGGGAGCAAGACATTGGGGTCTGCGACGTGGCTGGTTTATTTTTGTAGTCCGTGATTGACTGTAGACCCTGCCACATACCTCTCGTGTCTGAGCCTTTGAATTGCGACTCTACTTTGTCTCTATACTGACACTTAGCTTGCTTGACTGCCTTGCGGCCAAGGTCTGGAACTCCAAGTCGAAGTCTTGCGCGCTCCTCGTCTCCGGTTGCCTTGCCCTGATTAAAAGCAGTGGTTTGCGCTTTCAGTTTTGCACAAATGCTGCCATCAATCCACAGTTTCTGGTTGGGGAAGATTTGAATAGTCACCGTGGGTACAACATCACCGATGCACTTGCTAATTAACTCGCTCACCAAAATCAGTGTATACATCTATGTTGTTGTTCGATGCTATCGGGAACATATCAGAGTCCACGTGATCGAAGCAATCTTGAAGCGTGAAATCAGATTGGTCAAACCAGCATTGAACAGACCTGGGCATTTCCTGTTTTAGTTTCTGTCTGTCGGCTGGGAGCAACAAAATGGAGTTGTGGTCAGATTTGCCGAAAGGAGGGCGAGGGAGGGCTGTGTATGCGTCGCGGATGTTATAGTAACAATGATCCAGAATTTTGCCAGCCCGGGTAGCTGGCAAAAATTTAGGGAGCCTTGTTTTCAGATTAGCCTTGTTAAAATCCCAGCTACAATAAATGCAGCCTCAGGATATGTGGTTTCCAGTTTACATAGAGTCCAATTAAGTTCTACAGGGCTGTCGAGGTGTCTGCTTGGGGGGGATATACACGACTGTGAATATAATCGAAGAGAATTCTCTTGGTAGATAATGCGGTCGGCATTTGATTGTAAGGAATTCTAGGTCAGGTGAACAAAAGGACTTGAGTTCCTGTATGTTGTTATGATCACACCATGACTCGTTAATCATAAGGCATACCCCCCCGCCCTTCTTCTTACCAGAGAGATGTTTGTTTCTGCCGGCGCGATGCATGAAGAAACCAGGTGGCTGTGCCAACTCTGATAATGTAAGCCATGTTTCTGTGAAACAGAGAATGTTACAATCTCTGATGTCTCTCTGGAAGGCAACCCTTGCTCTGATTTCATCTACCTTGTAGTTCCTGGCAACAACGTCGTCTATGGGCACAAACCCCCCATCGCTGGACCAGACAGGACTGGCAAAAAGTGCTCTTCACTGACGAGTCGAGGTTTTGTCTCACCAGGGGTGATGGTCGGATTTGCGTTTATCGCCGAAGGCATGAGCGTTACACTGAGTGAGGCTTACAATGAGCCTGTACTCTGGAGTGGGATCAATTTGGAGGTGGAGGGTTCGTAATGGTCTGGGGCGGTGTGTCACAGCATCATCGGACTGAGCTTGTTGTCATTGCAGGCAGTCTCAACGCTGTGCGTAACAGGGAAGACATCCTCCTCCCTCATGTGGTACCCTTCCTGCAGGCTCATCCTTACATGACCCTCCAGCATGATAATGCCACCAGCCATACTGCTCGTTCTGTGCACAATTTCCTGCAAGACAGGAATGTCAGTGTTCTGCAATGGCCAGCGTAGAGCCTGGATCTCAATCATATTGAGCATGTCTGAGGCCTGTTGGATCGGAGGGTGAGGGCTAGGGCCATACCCCCCAGAAATGTCCGGGAACTTGCAGGTGCCTTGGTGAAAGAGTGGGGTAACATCTCACAGCAAGACCTGGCAAATCTGGTGCAGTCCATGAGGAGGAGATGCAGTACTTAATGCAGCTGGTGGCCACAGCAGATATTGGCTGTTACTTTTGATTTTGACCCCCCTCTCCCCCCTTTGTTCGGGGACACATTATTCCATTTCTGTTCCACATGTCTGCGGAACTTGTTCAGTTTATGTCTCAGTTGTTGAATCTTGTTATGTTCATACAAATATTTACACATGTTAAGTTTGCTGAAAATCAACGCAGTTGACAGTGAGAGGACATTTCTTTCTTTGCTGAGTTTACATTCTGATGCTGTCACGACCATGAGTCTAATGAAACTCAGTTTTGGACAAGACTAACTTTATGACCAAAATTTTCCTATTTACACTTTGTAGTCAATTGTGACAGTATAATACATGCTTCTGACTCATACCACATATGCTGTTTTCGAAATGGGAAGTTGTTTTTAGGGGCAGTTGCTCATTAAAGTTACTGTACGTTTTATTTATTTGTCATATAAACATGATATACAGGTACATGGAGTACACCGTGCAAGGAAATTAACCTCTAGAAATGCAACAACAATAGAAAAAGTATGTAGCTAAGTGAATAAGAGTAAAAGGTTAATTAAATAATTTCACCAATTTAATAATGGGCAGTTTACATATAGTTACATAGCCTATATGGAAATAACAGACATGGGCCAAGCATGTTTACCTGTAGAATGGAATAGGTTATACGCATCTATGATTCATTTAATTTTGTCAGTTGTAGACATTGCTAATTTTAAACCGGGTTAAATATGTTGTAGTAAAAGTTCAGCTTCAGTCCACTGTCACTTAAAGAAGATTTGTGCATATCTTCGGTCTCAGCTAGCTAGCCAGCCAGTAGCTACAGAAGTGGCTAGCCAGCCAAGCTAGATATAGAAACAAAACCTATCAAATACACTCGCTGGAAATACAACTTTTCCCAATATCATGACTTATATCAACACCCTTAGCTTGCCCATTCATTAAATATTCTGTTAAATAACTCTGACAGCCCCGGAAGCTTAAGGATGTTGAGTGCTAACGCTAGCTTATTAGCATTAGCCAACCCTTATGCTGAGGGAGACTAGCTAGTTAGTTACCACCAGCCCTGCATAAACCTGTGGCTAACTCTGCTGCTGCACTTTGAGTTGGAGAGGGCAGACTAGCCAGAAAGCCAATCACTGCTGCCTCAACCTGCTTGCTTTTTTTTGCCACTCTTTCAGAAGAAGTTCAGAATATCCATATTTGCATTGTGCTATGCTGCAGACTGAGTGTCAGGCATTTTGCTTAGTGATGAAATTGACATCTAACCAGTGATGTAGGGGTGGAGGAGGGGCACCGGGTCACTCCAGGGGGTTCTTATTTAACCTTTATTTAACCAGTCTGTCACGAATCCCGCCGAAGATGGTTCCTCTTCCTGTTCAGGTGGTGCTCGGCGGTCGTCATCGCCGGCCTACTAGCTGCCACCGATCCCCTTTTCTGTATCAGTTTGTTTTGTCTGATTAGTTTAACCTGTTTCTTATTTGGGTTTTGTTTTGGGCTATTTAAACCCGGTAGGCCCGCCTGCTTTTGTGCGGGCTTGTTTTTCTGTTCATGGTGTATGGATTTACGTGGTTTCCTTTTTCCGGACAGTTTCGTCCTGTTTGTTGGACTTGGCATTTTATGCGCCCTTGTGTTTGACGTGACCGTTACTCTGTTCCTGGAATAAAGACCCACGTTTGAACTAACCCTGCTTTCTGCGCCTGACTCCTCCACCCACTACTCCTAGAAGCCGTGACAGAAGCCTGCACCAGCACATGGAGTCAGCAGGAGCAGCGACCACCCCTCTTCCATCGATGGAGGAGTGCGTCCTCCATTACACGGCCATCCTCCATCAGATAGGTTCGGCAATGGACCAAATGATGGAGAGGATGGAGCGATGGGAGAGGAGTGGTCTCCCGACATCAACCCCAGCTCCCTCACAGACGACGCAACCCACTTCTCCTCCGGCGGCGTCCTGTCCCAGCGCATTGCGTCTCGCGCCCCCGAGGGAGTACGATGGAGCGGCGGCTGGGTGCCAGGGATTTTTGCTCCAGCTCGAGCTCTACTTGGCTTTCATCCCTCCTCGTCTCCTGCTTGACGGGTAGAGCCCTGGAATGGGCCAACGCAGTCTGGAACGGCCCAGACTCTGCTCGGGACCACTACCCGGAGTTCACCGTTTTCAGGCCGTGTTCGACCTCCTGAGGGCCGAGCGGCGGGTGAGCGACCGTTTCACCTCAGACAGGAGACGAGGAGCGCGCAAGACTTCGCCTTGGAGTTCCGGACCTTGGCCGCTGGTGCGGGGTGGAATGACAGGGCCCTGATGGACCACTACTGGTGCAGCCTCCGGGAGGACGTCCGCAGGGAGCTAGTTTGTCGGGACACCACACTCTCCCTCGACGAGCTCATAGACTTGTTGATCCGGCTGGACAACCTGCTAGCTGCCCGCGGGCGTTCAGAAGGGGACCTGTCAGTTCCACCTCCCAGCCCTCCTGCTCCAACTCCGATGGAGTTGGGAGGGGCTGCATCGAGGGGGACCGGGGGAAGAGGCTCCTCCTACACCTCGGAGAGGACACACTTCAGACCGGTGCTGGAGGAGCCCGTCTGGGAGTCGAGATGGCAGGTGGAACACTTCTCGGCCACCCCAGGTGAGTAAACACCAAACTCACCCAGAGCTCCCTGTTGGTCACATGTTTTTATTTCTTTCTTTCCCTGCGTTTTTTCCCTCTCTCCAGCATAAGGCGCTAGTCAATTCAGGCGCAGCTGGGAGTTTTATGGATCGCGGACTCACCCGTAGGTTGGGGATTCAGTTGGTGCCGATAGACCCACCCTTCCCCGTGCACTCAGAGGGCCGACCGTTAGGGTCAGGGCTGGTCAGGGAGGCCACGATTCCGCTGGACATGGTAACGCAGGGGGATCATAGGGAGCAGATCAGTTTCTTCCTTATCGATTCACCTGCGTCTCCAGTGGTGCTGGGGGTTCCCTGGCTGGCCAGTCACAATCCCCTCATTTCCTGGAGACAGGGGGCTCTTCAGGGATGGTCAGAGGAGTGTTCAGGTAGGTGTATAGGAGTTTCCATCAGTGCCACGTCGGTGGAGAGTCCAGACCAGGTTTCCACTGTGCGCATTCCCTCAGAATATGCCGATTTGGCTATCGCTTTTTGTAAAAAAAAGGACGACCAAATTACCACCCCATCGACGGGGGGATTGCGTGATAAACCTCCAGGAGAACGCTGCACTTCCCAGGAGTCACATGTACCCATTGTCACAGGAGGAGACTTTGGAGTCTCCTATGGAGACATATGTCACGGAATCTCTGAGACAGGGGTACATTCGGCCCTCCATGTCACCCGTCTCCTCGAGTTTCTTTTTTGTGAAAAAAAGGAGAGAGGTCTGCGTCCGTGCATTGATTATCGAGGTCTCAATTCGATCACAGTGGGGTTTAGTTATCCGCTACCTCTCATCGCTACCCTGAGATTCTCAGGGATCTGCACGGACAGGGTGTGGTGGTGTACATTGATGACATCCTGATCTATTCCGCCACACGCGCCGCGCATGTCTCCCTGGTGCGCAAGGTACTTGGACGACTGCTGGAGCATGACCTATACGTCAAGGCTGAGAAATGTGTGTTCTCCCTACGAGCTGTTTCCTTCCTGGGTTATCGCATTTCCACCTCGAGGGTGGTGATGGAGTGTGACCGCGTTAACGCCGTGCGTAATTGGCCGATTCCGACCACGGTAAAAGAGGTGCAGCGGTTTTTAGGGTTTGCCAATTACTACCGGAGGTTTATCCAGGGGTTTGGCCAGGTAGCAGCTCCCATTACCTCACTGCTGAAGGTGGGGCCGATGCGTTTACGGTGGTAGGCCGAGGCGGACGGAGCTTTCAACCGGTTGAAGGCGCTGTTTATTAACGCGCCCGTGTTGGCGCATCCGGACCCCTCTTTAGCGTTCATAGTGGAGGTGGATGCGTCTGAGGCTGGGGTTGGAGCCGTGCTATCACAGCGCTCTGGCACGCCACCGAAGCTCCGCCCCTGCGCTTTCTTTTTTAGCAATACTATGATGTGGGGGAGTTGTTAGCTGTGGTGAAAGCCCTGAATGTGTGGAGACACTGGCTTGAGAGGGCTAAGCACCCTTTCCTCATCTGGACTGACCACCGCAAGGCTCCTAGGCACCTGCCTAGAGGGAAGCTACAGCCCCTCCCTGTTCCACAACGGCCCTGGTCTCATCTGTCGGTGGACTTCCTTACCGATCTTCCCCCGTCTCAGGGGAACACTACCATTCTGGTCGTTGTGGATCGGTTCTCTAAGTCCTGCCGTCTCCTCCAATTGCCTGGTCTCCCTATGGCCCTACAGACTGCGGAACCAGGAACCAGGAAGTGGGTAGGTTTCTGCGGTCGTATTGCCAGGACCGGCCAGGAGAATGGACGAGGTATGTCTCATGGGCGGAGTTGGCCCAGATGGTACGTTTGCTAGCAGAATGGAGGGAAGTAGGGGTTTATTTGATCGCCTGCGAATTCTCAGAAGGCTTCCGGACCTTCGGCTCCTCTTTCTCCGTCTCCTCTTCATGCAGATCACGGGGATCGGGGCCTGTTCCCGAGGAAGCAGTGTATCCTTTGCGTTGGACTTGTCAGAGTCGTGAAAGGATAAAGAGGATTCTGCTAGTCCGTGGTGAGTAATTGCAGTCCTGATTTCTAGAAGTTATTTTCGGACATGAGACGGTAGCGGCAACATTATGTACAAAATAAGTTTTAAATAAATAAATAAAAAGTTGCAAACAAAAAAACACAATCGGCTGGGGGCACGTAAAACGTCTGCCATCTTCTTCGGCGCCATCTTAGTAGTGGTTTCTTTGCATCAATTCGACCATGAAGGTCTGATTCACGAAGTCTCCTCTGAACTGTTGATGTTGAGATTTCTGTTACTTGAACTCTGTGAAGCATTTATTTGGGCTGCAATTTCTGAGGCTGGTAACTCTAATGAACGTATCCTCTACAGCAGAGGTAACTCTGGGTCTTCCTTTCCTGTGGCAGTCCTCATGAGAGCCAGTTTCATCATAGCGCTTGGTTTTTGTGACTGCACTTGCTTGACTGACCTTCCTGATTGACTGAACTTCATATCTTAAAGTATTGATGGACTTTAGTTTCTTTTTGCTTATTTGAGCTGTTCTTGCCATAATATGTCATAATTATCCCATGTTACCCCGCTCCGCAGCACACTCCACATGCTCCTAGTGGAAGCTTGCAGCCACTCAAAGACCATGGTATTTGTCTACGGAGAAGCAAGAGGAACTGCCCCTCCCTATCTTCAGGTTATGCTCAAATCCTACACCCCAATCCGAGCACTCCGTTCTGCGACACCTGGTGGGATGGGCTAGGAACCAAAGTTTTGGTCAGTGTTTCCCTGGAAACCTTTATTATTAGGGAAGGAGATGCAGGAAATGTATAAAAGCACCACGTGGTCATGTTCAGGTAAGAGAGTTGTACCTGGAAGGTCCATTGTGTGCATAGGCGGTACAGCAGCGCTGATGTGGGTTTATTTCTGTGGGCAACCATTTTGTGACCATGCTATTGTGAAAAAATGTTTGGGGTGCGGTTGATTGTTCTGAATGGTATGTGTTGAGTTTGACCATCAGTGAGTTTATTCATGTAACAATACTCAAGATGTTAATTATGCAAAGCCACTGCAATGTCCTTTTGTTTTCAGTTGGCTTGTTTGGAGAGGCTTTGCTGGTTTGAGGTCCAGGCAGTTTATTGGCAGCTTATTTTTTATTTCTAAAATATCTGCTTATGTAAATGCAGTGGTTAACTGTTCTTTCCTACAATCAAAAGCACAGTATTGTTTGTCACTGTTTTTGATCATCTTGAACTTGGTCAACTCACTCTTTGAAATCACTGTGGTTCAGAAAGCTATCTAGTGGAAGTAACAGATCTAAGTCTACTCTTGCTAATGTGTATCTGTGAAACAATCAAACCTAATCCTCTAAGCTTAACTTTGCTCGTTCTTTATCTGCCTCTGTCTGTACTGTTTCTCTTTCATTTTAAGATGTTACAATTGCAATTAAACATGTTTGATTTTGCTAAGGTGTTGTCTGGTCCGTTGCATTGCTCAGAAATGCTGACTCAACTCAATAGGTGGCCTGTCACAAACCTGTGTTATGTTCTGGTTGAGGTGTTCCCCTCATTAAACAGTAATTGGCATAGTCTGGCAGCGCCGTTTTAGGTAACCCTAGTTGGCAGGTGTTACTACAATGTACAACCATCATGTCTACAGAAACACTACAGTAAATACTGCAGTATACTAGTCAAGTAAGCAAAAACACTACAATGAATACTATAGTATACGATTATGCCTGCAAAAACACGAATGTGAATAGTATAATAGTCTGCAAAAACATTACAGTAAAGTCCACAAATACCCTATGGTAAAATGTGCAGTATGCTAGTAATGTCAGCAAAATACTATAGTGAATACTGCGGTAAAGTCTACAAAAACACTATAGTGAATATTATGCTACACTTTAGCCATTTAGCAGACACTCTTATCCAGAGCAACTTACAGTAGTGACTGCATACTTTTTTCATACTGGTCCCCCTGTCACGCCCTGACCGTAGAGAGCTTATTATGTCTCTATTTTGGTTTGGTCAGGTTGTGATTTGGGTTGGCATTCTATGTTCCTTTTTCTATGTTTTGTATTTCTTTGTTTTGGCCGGGTATGGTTCTCAATCAGGGACAGCTGTCTATCGTTGTCTCTGATTGGGAACCATACTTAGGTAGCTTTTTCCCACATGGGCTTTGTGGATAGTTATTTTCTGTTTAGTGTTTGCACCTGTTTCGGTTTCATTTATTCTCGTTATTTTGTATTAGTGTTCAGTTCAATAAAAAAACATGAACACTTACCACGCTGTGCTTTGGTCCGACTACTCTTCCTCATCCGACGACGAAAATCTTTACAACCCCGTGGGAACCAGTTGGTAGAGCACCATGCTCTACCAACTGAGCTACACGGGACGCGAAAATCATGTCCACAAAAACACTACAGCAAAGTCTGCAAAAACACTTCAGTGAATACTAGAATATATAAATATAGTAATACTACGGTATTTATACCCTAGTATTTTTTTCATGTGGTTGTTGTTACGGTTGTCATAGTGAGGAGAACAAGGCGCAGCGTGATAAGCGTACATTCTTCTTTATTTAAAGAATGAACACTGAACAAAACTAACAAAATAACTAAATGAACCGTGAAGCTAATATGGCTAGTGCAGACAGGCAACTAAACATAGAATAAGAACCCACAAATACCCTATGGGAAATGGCTACCTAAATATGGTCCCCAATCAGAGACAACGATAAACAGCTGCCTCTGATTGGGAACCAATTCAGGCCACCATAGACCTACATATACCTAGACTTACAAAAAACCCTAGATATACAAAACCCCCTAGACAATACAAAAACTAACATACCCACCCTAGTCACACCCTGACCTGACCAAAATAATAAGGAAAACAAAGATAACTAAGGTCAGGGCGTGACAGTTGTAGTGTATTATACAGCAATATTTTCATATTGGCTATGCAACCCCTACCCCAAAATTATTTTTAAATGAAAAATCCTTATGCCTTATTCTACAGTACTATTTGTGTTGGCATTGACCTGGTATTTACTGGGAATGACGTAACCAAAATGGTACTGCTAGGCTCTTACCAGTACTTCAAAGGGTAGGCTCTTACTTAGTGTACTTCAAAATAACTCCTTTGAAATACCAGCAATTCAGGACAATACCTGGTACAAAATGCTTTTAATTTAAATAAATCCCATTTTACCAGAAAGTAATCATTTAATAGGCCCATGTAATAATTATGTAACTACAGTTCATGTAATTTCTGCATGAATACTAGGTATAGCGGATTATTAAACTAGATGTAACCAAAGTAAATAAATTATACCCTATAGTGTTTGTGGTCAGTGGAAGCGGTAGTACATGATTGCAATATGCTAGACAAGTCTAGGTCTATAGGGCTTCTTAACAGAGTCAACCCGCAAGCCATAAGACTCCTGAACAGCTAATAAAATGGCTACCCAGAGTATTTGTATTGTCGTCGTTCCCCCCGTTACCCTGCTGCTACTCTGTAACTCTACCTACATGTACAAATTACCTCAATTACCTCGACTAACCTGTGCCCCCACACATTGACTCTGTACTAGTACCCCCTGTATATACTGTTATTTTTCTGCTGCTCTTTAATTATTTGATATTTTTACTTATCTATTTTTTAAATAGCACTTATTTTTCTTAAAACTGCATTGTTGGTTAACGGCTTGTAAGTAAGCATTTCACTGTAAGGTTGTATTCGGCGCATGTGACAAATACAATTTGATTTGATATTCAAAGCCTGTATTTTCTGTTACACTTTAGTCCTTTACAGATGCTCTTATTCAGTGTGACTAACAGTCAAGGACTGTATCAAGGGCTTTTACATGATTAGACCATCTCTGGGATATTCTGTCGATGACCTTGCTGTGGTTTGTGTGTGTGGTTTGTGAAGGGTGGGCTGGCAGGTGGTGAGTGTCTCTGCTGTTCCAAACACTGAGATATGATCTCAGTCTCTCTGCTGCAGTCATTTGTCTCCCAGGCAGATCACCTTGCTGCAGCACTCTGATACAGCCTGCTCATCAGCACCTTGACAACACACACACACACACACACACACACACACACACACACACACACACACACACACACACACACAGCTCTGGGAAAGGTCACTGATATATAGTTCTGAATGTGTGTTACAGTAAGTGTGTGTTTGTCAGGGGATGGGTTAGAATAGAGGTGGTATGCTTGCATGAGTACACACGTTTAACAGTGTGAACACATTAAGTGGTAATGCATAGGAGACCCAACTGCCAATTTGGGGACACATATCAACTATAAAAAATTTACACGGATCAAAACATCCATTCTTGACCCCGTCTAAAACCACAGTGTCAATGATTGATCTAAATTCAATGCAATTTGGCCCCTCGTCTGGGACTAAAGCAGTGGTGGTCTTCTCAGTGTAGAGAATAAGGTCAAGGGTCACAGAATATTTTTTATGTCTCTGTCAGTATATTGCTATCCTGTGATGGAGATTGAGCTGATTTCAACAACTCTCATGTCATTTCTAGGCCTACATTTTAAAATGCAACGGTTCCCTATATTGTTACAGTTTTCTGTCCGTTTAATGGGGGGAAAGGGTCATTTTCGTGTTATTTTTCTCTTTTGGAACATTTCATTTCAAGCATTTTTATCTTTTATGACAATAAGCAGTTAACCAAAGGCAGGGAGCCATTCGGCCTGGCTAAGAATTACTGTCACACAAATATGAATCAACCTTGTCTGTCTGTCTGCTTACACTGGACTTAGGGAGGTTTGTTGTTTTCCCAGTTGAGGTGACAGCTCTCAGTCAGTCAGACTTCCAGAGTCCAGACAGAGATTCTGCTGTGCCTGGATGGATGACTGACCCACATCTCCCTCCTCTCCTCAGCATTCCTCTAATCCAGTCAAATTTGAAACAACCAACATTTCTGTTGGGAGGACCAAGGGATCTTGGGAGTTGGATCATGGGATTAAACACTTTCCTTATCAGTGAGCCCTTTCTTCTGTTGGATTTGAGAGCCATTAACTAAATAAAAATTCCCCCAAGGCTTTGCATAGTCCTACTGTCATTAGCATCAACACCGGGTGGCTGAAGACTGTAGCTAGGTGGCACCAAGAACAGCTGTTGACATGCAAGGTTAGAAGGTAAGGTTACAATGCAAACATTTGAAAAATGTTATGAAAATGGTTGAACAATTTCGTCATTTACATGTAGTTAGTTCAGTGACGATTTTAGCATGTAAATCTTGGTGGGGCAAAAAAAATAAATGGGGGATGCATGCCAGCAAAGCCACTACACACTAAACAATACATTCAATTGCAGTATAACGGTGACAAACGGTACCAACTGGCCAGACCCACCACTACCGAAAGCACTGAGCTAAGCTAAAACTTACTCAAGAAAGCAAAAAAGAGACCGTTTTGTATGCGGCTTTATTAACTCAATGACATTTTTGGGTGTAAAATAGCCACTCCACCCCCCCCCCCCCCCCTGCTATTGTGAGTTGATTAAATCAGTACTTCTAAATAATTCAGCCAGACTCCTTCAAGCAACGCAGGTCTGTAGTCAGTCAGGCAGTAGCATCATGGCCCAAGCTGCAGCAACTGAATGACATACTGGGATGCTATCCTATAGATAGCCTAGTAATTGATCATGAGAGAACACTTACCATGGCAAACAAAGACCACCCCGCTAGCACATTTGGCTGCTTGGAAGTTGTGGGAACGTATGTTTTTGGTTTCACATTGTCAGTGGGAACGAAGTTTCCTGATCAGTAAAACTGAATGTTTTTTAAACATCCTGAGAACAGAAGTGAATATTTAGTCTGTTCTGGGAATGGACCAGTAGCTGAAGGGGTGCTGGTTCGAATCCCTGAGCTGACTAGGTGAAAAATCTGTCAATGTTCTCTTGAGCAAGGCACTTAACCCTAATTGCTCCTGTAATTTGCTCCTGTAATTTCTAAATTACTCAAATTAAAGGTTATTTGGAGGTTTTTGATCAACTTCCTTAAAACTTTCACTGAATGTTTCAATAAGACTTTTAACAACACTGCTAGCTTATGTTGCGTAAGCTTTTTGACATTTATTTGCTTAGGCATTAATCATGCAAACAGTTTTTTATTATATTGTGACACGGCATCAGTGTTCTTCAGCCATGGAATTACTCCACATTGCACAACGCATCACAGAGGGCAAACTACCTGCCCTCCAGGACACCTATAGCACCCGATGTCACAAGATGGTCAAAAAGATCATCCAGGACAACAACCACCCGAGCCACTGCCTATTCACCCCGCTATCATCCCGAAGGCGAGGTCAGTACATGTGCATCAAAGCTGGGACAGAGAGACTGAAAAACAGCTTCTATCTCAAGGCCATCAGACTGTTAAACAGCCATTACTAACATTGAGGGGCTGCTGCCTACGTACAGACTCACAATCATTGGCCACTTTAAAAAAATTGATCACTATTCACTTTAATAATGTTTACATATCTTGCATTACTCAACTCATTTGTATATACTGTATTTTATACCATCTATTGCATCTTGCCTATGCCACTCTATCATCCATATATTTATATGTACATATTCTTATTTCATCCCTTCATCCTGGGGGTACAGTCAAATCAAATCAAATTGTATTGGTCACATACACATGGTTAGCAGATGTTAATGCGAGTGTAGCAAAATGCTTGTGCTTCTAGTTCCAACAGTGCAGTAATATCTAATAAGTAATCTAACAATTCCACAATAACTACCTAATATACACAATTAAGTAAAGGGATGAAATAAGAATATGTACATATGAATATATGGATGACCGAGTGGCATAGGCAAGATGCAATAGATGGTATAGAATACAGTATATAAATATGTGACCAATACGATTTGATTTGACAGCACCCCCAGGATGGAGCTAGCATGGCATGTTTTTAAGTCACACCATTTTTGAGAACGTTCCCAGAATGTAGTAAATATATGACATTGAATAGAACCACATGGGAACTTGTGTGGAATGTTCGGTGGAAGTATTGAAAATGCCATAGTTGTTCAGAGAGCTTTAAGATACAATTTGAGAACATTATTTTAAATAGAACAGTGAGGAAACGTTATCCTGAAGTACTGAAATTCCCAGAGAAGAACGTTGTTTCTTAACATTCTCTAAACCATTGGAGAACATTCCCAAAGTCAAACGATTGGGAGAACGTTCCTAGGACATTACCAAAAATGCTATTAAATGTAACCATGTTTGAACTTTTAGGAAACATTATGTCAAAGTATTGAAATACCGAGAAAATCATGTTTTTTTGTCAGGTTGCTTAAATGTGCTGAGAATGTTTCAAAGCCAAGCAACTATCTTGCACCATTCCAGAAAGTTGTGGGAAGGTTGAATGCAAAATAACCATAGGACAACCACGCTCTCACCAAGCACTAAGAAACATATGGTTCTCAGAATGTTATGTGCTATCTGGGCAATCAGGAATACAGAGGGACTTCTAGTTTCAACTCATCTATTCCCTATATAATGCACTATGGGCCATTGTCAAAAGGACACTGTACTATTTTGGTTTCCTGGCTGCAAAACGCTGCAGCAAATGTAATTGAACATGGTCAGCTAAGATCTAGGCCTATAACACAAATGACTAGGTTTTATCAATCTGCCCTGATTACCATAGAACAGTGGTTCCCAACCCTTGGTGGTACTTGGCCAATCTACATTGGGCACTTGAGAAGACTCATGAGACCATAGGCCTACTGGTAATATGCACATGAGGGTATACTTCAGGGGTACTCTGGCAAGGGAAAAAATTAAGTTGCTGGCACAGTAACCACTGCTGTAGAAGACCCCACATCACAACATGTTGGTCAATTCTAAACGTTTCCAAGGGGGAATAAAGTCATGTGGAATAAAGGAATGGCTGTTCAATGTCTGCACTGCAGGTGATAGGGAGCGTTTGCAGGGAAGTTTCACGGAATTAACTCCGACATGAAGTAAGGATTTTCAGTGAAGACAACGCTTGTTGTTTTGTGTCACTGTGAGGTGACTCAGAGAGCGAGAGCTATTCATGTGAGAAAGCATGTGCCTCTAATAAGATGAGGTCTAAATGTAGTCACGTAATTCAGGAGAATCTTCTTCAGTAGACCAGTGGAAGGTTCCAGAACACACCCAGCCTCCATTGGATGAGTTATCCTAGGATACAGATGCATGACCCAAAGCTACCTCCCTCCCCCTGGGCCAACCAACAGGTCCTCTCCAGAGGGGTATCCTAGCAAACAAGTTTGAGGAGGAAGCGAGTTAACTTTGGTCAACTCTGAGTTCAACACGGGATAACCGGTCAAATAAAAGTGGCTCACCTTTTAGACCAGGTAACTTTGTATGGAAACGAATTCTTCAGAACTAAACTGCTCTGGGACAGGCTAACTCACGGCTAACTCCACTTACCCGGAGTGAAAGGACTGAGCCACAAGTTGAGGGCCAATGAAATCAGATTCCCTCCCTCTTGCAAAGATTTGCGTTATCATCCCCTTCATTTGGAGAAGACTGATTAAAGACTGATTGAATATTTTTTTAATCAAATGTTTTGTGTTTAAAAAAAAAAGTGTAATTTTAAAATCACATTACACATTTCTTAATGACAGAATGCATTTTAAACTTCACACATAGTAACACTATGACTTAATACAGTCATTTTATTGATAGGAGTGGGGGAAAAGGTGCTTGTGATTGTGCACTGATAAGCACACCAAAGTCGGCAATAACGCAATAAGTAATGAAATAAAGACACACTTCTAAAAGCCTATTTCACACCGTAGCCTGCTTAATTTGAAAGATAAAATGTCTTTCATTTTGATTTTGGCACAGATGAAAATGTGGCACTGACCTATGGATTGATGTTTCAGCATTGTCTCAATGAAGAGTTTGGCATTCAAATTAGGGACAGGGAAAGGGGATATCTAGTCAGTTGCACAACTGAATGCATTCAACTGTGTTTTCTGCATTTAACCCAGCCCCTCTGAATCAGAGAGGTGCGACTAGACATGTGCGACATAAGAGCATTATCTAGTGATGAGAAGTTCTGCTCTTTTTACTGACTGATCTATTCGACTCATTCTGTTCATTTGAGTCAGAGAACGCAGGACCCCCTACCGGCGAACGATGAACTGATTCTACAAGCCTCTCATTCACATGTCGTTCACCATAGGGGGTTTAGTGGAGCTGTCATTTGTGACTGACACTTGTAAACGTGTCCTTTACGCATAGAAACAAATACGATTATTTCTTGATACATTTGAAACGAGGTCTAGACTAGTTGTGGCCTCAACCGAACTAGATTTTGAACGCCTCTTGGGGGAATGCATTGCTTGACTGCCTGGTTAGTTCTAGTAAATCTTGAGTAGCTTTCTTTGTAGGATAGCTCTCTGATCTTTAGTCATGTTGTTGACATGCTGCTAGATAGCTAAGAGCTTATTGTCATTGAAGAGAGTTGAAGTAGAAGTATCGGGACAAAATTTAAATGGACATAACATGTACATAAACTTTTCAATTCGGGTTAGCAACGGGAATTGGTGGAGAAAGGGGTGGGTAAAGTGACGTAGGCTGATCTTGATTTTTTTTTGTTTCTGCTGAACAAAGAAAGTGTGTGTTGGGTATCAGGCGAATTGATGACCATGCTGTATTGTCCTTTGAGCTAAGGATTAGAGCACCTGTCAAGAGAGTACTTGCTGGAGTCTCGGAGGAAGTGGGCATCGAGGAGTGAAGGTGTATTCCTGGAGTGGTTGATGCACGGATGCACGGATGAATTGTTGGGTAAATGTCAAGAAAGAGAAGAGCTTCTCTATTCTTGTGTTTTTTATCATGTGGAGACCCTCCTGACCCGAGTGAAGTTGGGGTATCTGTACTTTTCTGTAAAAGCTTTTATTTCCGTCCGTTACAGTGTAATTTTGAACATGTAGACAGTGTCTGGAATCAGACATGGAGAAGTTGTGGAAAAGACGGTCATGGCGAATATAAGGAAGAAGCTGCAAAGTGTTGCAACTGTGATGGAAATCATGTAGTTGCATCTTTGGATATGCCCGACAAGGGCGAAATAAAATGAGGTTGCCAAGGTTAGGGCTATCCAGGGCATTTCATATGCAGAGGCTGTCAAAAGGGTGGATGGAATGAAGGCCTTCAATGCAGGCAGCAGAGTTGGCTTCCCTCCAGCAGGATTCAGGGATGTTTTGTGTAAAGAAGGTGGACTTTGTGATTTTAATGGCAATCAATGGCACGGCTAAAGTGGAGGGGAAAGTCCAGAAAAATTGACATTATTGTGGATGCGGCAGAGTGGCTCCTGGGACTAAAAGATTTCTCAGGGAAGAAGTTACCCCCCAAAAAATATTGGATGCCAACCGCCGTTAAACTCCATCGAAGAAGAAGAAGCAACGGGAATGTCATGAGCTGAGGGTTCACGTCTCGTTCTTGCTTCACAGCTCAAATGTACAGTAAATGTCACAGTAGTAGCCACTAGCCAGTAGGTTAAGCATGCAAACTATTCAACTAGCTATGCAAGCAAGTTTTCATGCACCAACTTTTCATGCACCTCTTGATTAATGCAACAAAACGATATTGCACTCTTGAATAACACAATTCACAAGCCTGTGCAGACATTAAATGGTTAATTTTCTCATCCATACACTCATTCATTTAGCTGCAAGACAATAACTGTAACGTCTGCTTCCAACTCACACTCTCAAACACGTAGATCCCCTGAACGCAGCTCACTTTCCAGATTCCAATCACCTGAATTCTGATCACCTGTTCACACACCTGTATGCCATTATCACACACTATTTAGTTCAGTTCTTCGCACCCCATCATTGTGAGGTATTGTTTGGTTTGTGACATGCTTCTAGTTGGAACGATGGGTTTGCTGTAATTTAATCCTCCAGTGTATGATAGTTTTAGCCCGCCTTACTAACGAAGCCTTTTGCCTATTCTCTGCCTGTACTTTAGCCTATTGGATTTCCTGATATCAACCTATTGCCTGATCTTCCGAATGACATTACTAGCCTTTTCCCTGCTTGTACTGTTGCCTTTTTGGACCCCCTGTGTATGACCTTGTGCCTGCCCCTGGACCCAGCCACCTGCCTCCTCCTGTGGTCCTCTACAATAAACACCTGCTGCGCCCTGTGCTTGAAACCAGTTCTCTGTCTCCCATTGTGTTCATTACAATAACACAGCCAAAGTGGCACAGCTGCTAGCTAACGTTAGCTAACACCATTTGATTCATCAAGTAACTTCAGCAAAGCAAAAACTGATGTTTGCCCCTCTCATATGAATATAAAAGTACAGTAACTAAACAAAATGTCTGCATCCTCCTGACATACTAACTAACTAGCTAGCTAAATTGTGACTGAAAAAGTTGTTAATTCACTGGGCAGTTAATGCTCTCAGTGGACTGAGATTCCCTTAAAGCTACGGCGTCAATTTCAGAATAACAGGCTTTTGCTGCAATTTCAGATAAATATAAGGAAAATGCCAACACATTTGAGCTGTTTTTAAAACATTGCTCTGCTATTATGATTTATACTGTAGGGGTGTTGGGCTCAATGAGACAATTCTGTTTACACTGTCCTACTCAGAGGGTGGCAACTGTTGGGTGACCTCCGGAGATAGCGATCAAGACATGGCAAGTTTACATTACAGTAAAAGTTTTTTTTTTTGTTGATACCTCTCGAGAATCTCCTTCAACTCTTGTCAATATTAAAAGGGCTTAAGACCAGCTGCCTATGATACATGCTAAACTGTGGTTCTTATGTTGAATTTCTCCCTGAATTTCCATTGGAACAATCACACGTTTCCCTGGAAGACAAATGCTGACGTAGTTACGTAATTACACAACTCAAGCCCAGGAGCCAAGTTATATTGGCCTGCCTGACAATGACGCATTCAAACTTTGTTTATTCAATTTACAATCAACAACTGCAATGGAGGCCCAGACTCAGACTGAGTCATTCAGCCGCTGCTATTGGCATGGATGTGAGAATAACCTCAAATCAGCACTAACTGGTTCAACATCGGCACAACTGGACCTGCCACTAATTCATTTACAGCTACATCACCAACGTGTTCATGTTTTGGTCATTTTTTTGTTGATACAGTAGAAAAAGTGAAGGTCTGAATACACTCTACTTTTGTCGATATAGGCCTATGCCCGTGGAATTTCTTCAAATCAACCACGCGGTCGAACACAGCCTACTCTGTCAAACGTTCAAGGGATGTGCTGAAAGATGGGGTATTCTGTTCTTGTTGACTTAAAGACAAGGAAGGAAAGAGCACCACTTGGTCTCACTTCAAGACCCATTTAAGCTGAGCGTCAACATGTGCAGTCCATGGGAACAGTCCATTAAGCTGCTTGTCAGTGTGTGATCACAATGCAGTCTCCTACTCTACTGCTAATTCACATCCACTCAGTTGTGTACAAACTCGAATTAACATGTCGACAGAATAATTGCATTTAAGTCGTTAATGTGTGTCTGTTGTATACATGTATACGATAATAATTAAATAAATTAAAAAAACTAAAACTTTCTTTCGACTTGAGATTCTTGACATACTGACAGAATTGAGTTGAGTGATATGGGAACTTCCTTTTCCCTGCACATGAACCATCTGGACATTGTTCTCACAGATTCTCATGGGGCCAACAAACTGAGCCAATGGTTAAAAGTCAAGTGATTGACAAGCACATAGAATCTACTCCCCTTTTACAAAGACAATGGCTTTCTGCCCGGCACAATGTGCTATTTGTCTGAAGTTCCCCACCAGCACCAGATCTCCAGCAGTCTTGTTATCGATGAATGAAAGGGAGAGCTGTCTCTCACTGTCTTCTTTTCTCTGCTAGAATCAGAGGGGTCTGAGATGACAAAGTGGATGTCACTTATTTCAGACGTGTGGAGTTTGAACTGCATTTTCACACAGAGGTCACTGTGGGTGCCTTGGCGTGCAGGGGATGCCAGACCAAGGGAAAGATGAAAGATTTGATTGTGACACATTTCCGCAAGAACAGAAAACTATAATTTTTACATAAAACAGTCCTTATGAATGCATTATTGTAGGATCACAATATATATTTAAAAAAAATGTAAACCACTTATGATGAACATGTTCCACCCCCACCCCAACAAACATCACTGAAAGGGAAGATGTTTTGACAGTGAGATCAGTTCTTTGATGTACACTCTGGTAGGGGTAAATTCTTGCAGCTGCCACGGACGCTAAAACAAACATTGCAGTTGATGAGATCTTCACAGATTAATTCTATGCAGACCTCCTTGGCTTGGCCCAGCTGTAAAAAATAAGAGCAACGAAATCCTTGCAAAAATATTTTCAGCCGCAGAACGTCACAGAATGCAGAACACAAAATGACCATAGCACACCGAGGCTTCGTCCCAAATGCCACCTTATTTCCTTCATCGTGCACTACTTTTGACCAGAATCCTATGGGCCCTGGTCAAAAGTAGAAGCCATTTGGGATGCATGCAAAGATGTAATAGGAGAATATAGACTATGATGATGTCAGTGGAATATCCAGAGTGAATGTAAACATCGGCAGACATCAATCTGGAGCTGTAGGACTTGAAATAAAGATTAATGGGACTCATTATCAATGGCTTCCTTCTCTGAATACAAAGTCTGCTATTTATACAGTTGAGTCATTCAGTGGAATTAACTAATGTTGTTGTGCTTAGAGAGAGGATCTTTGTTACACTTCATTTGTGTTCCCTTAATAAGCACATACAGTATGACACTTTCTATAAATATCTCATGTAATTTACATAAAGGTCTAAGCACTAAATAAATATTTATTTTAAAAAAAACGTATCCATTATATGTATAGGGTAGTGTGTTTTCCCGGACAAGCTCATCTCAAGCTCAACCACTATAGGTATGGATAGTGTTGATAGTGTGATTTCCGGAAAAGCTCATCTTGTGCGTAGTGAGTCCGCTCTGACATCACTCATCCATATATGTATATAGTCTTAATTCATTCCTACTTAGATCTGTGTGTATTGGGTATATGTTGTGTAATTTGATAGATAATACTTGTTAGATATTACTGCACTGTTGGAGCTAGATGCAAAAGCATTTCGCTACACCACCAATAGCATCTGCTAATCCCGTGTATGTGACCAATACAATTTGATTTGATTTGAGTCTTTTTTTTGCCGACAATCCACTAGTTTAGTAAGACAAATAAGGATGATTTGGGAAGTTGAGCTGAGATAGATACAAAGTGCTGTTTTCACTTCACTCATGCTCTAATGGTGGATAGCCATGAGCAGGCTGTGGGAAAGTGAGAGCGGAAGGTATAGGTGGTTTAGAGTCTGGGGGAGTGCTGGTGGTTCCAGATCATTTGGTTCCATATTGCCCTGCTGCTCTCCCCCCTGCCGCTGCCCCTGCCCCTGCACGGCAACGCCATCAGAGCGGTTTTATGAGACTGCAAGGTTAACAAGGTCTGCTGGTGCCATGTAGTCTGCTGAGTTCACCATTACCTGAGTGTTCACGGGAGGGAATAACCTGGCTGAACAGATCTGGGTGCAGATAAGGTGTTGAGTCTGTCACGTGGACCAAACAAACAGTGCCCTGGTCTATGCTGGAAAGGATACTCCGACGGCCGGCTGCTGGACAAGAATGCAGGAGTAGGCCTAAAGGTCAAATCTGAACAATGGACACTGGACACTAGACTGTGGCTTTCTTAATAACGTGAATAACTCAAGGCAATATAGGCATCAGTGTTTACAAGAGAGATCTACTGTATATCATAAGAGGAAATTACAAAGATGTGTAATACTGAACTTAATTCCGTGATTTGTAAAATCTCCTGATGTAAAGGATAATACTACCTTCCTAATAACTATAACAATTATATATCTATTGGGGGAAATAACAATTTTTTTTTACCCCCTTTTTCTCCCCAATTTCAATCTTGTCTCATCGCTGCAACTCCCCAACGGGCTCGGGAGGCGAAGGTCGAGTCATGCGTCCTCTGAAACATGACCCAACATGAACATGGCCAAACCGAGCTTCTTAACGCCTGCCCGCTTAACCAGGATGCCAGCCGCACCAATGTGTCAGAGGAAACAATGTTCAACTGACGACCGAGGTCAGCCTGCAGGTACCCGGCCCACCACAAGGAGTCGCTAGAGCGCGATGAGCCAAATGAAGCCCCCTCAGTCAAACCCTCCCCTAACCCAGACGATACAGCCCAGGATAAAACCCGGGTCTGTAGTGACGCCTCTAGCACTGCGATGCAGTGCCTTAGACCACTGTGCCACTCGGGAGGCCTGGAAATAACAAACTTATTTGGGAAAGCATCAACATCAGAACAAAGAATTCAATTTGCACACTCAAGTGGATGTCAGCAAACCAAGGGCAAAAATAAACTAACATGACATAAAATTATATCTATCTGGTGAAGAGAAAGTCCTGCAGGATGCGAAATAAAGCGTGAAGCAGAGGTGTCCCCCATACTCACCCATAAGGGCATTTGGAAATGGTTGATAAGAAGAGACAGAAAGAAACTTCAACACATTCCACATGATTTGGTATCAACGTCATAACATACATAGTTCAAGAATATGATCTCTACCTAGAGGTATCCCCTGAACACATTTAAGAACAGAGAAATAATATAGTTGAAGTCAGAAGTTTACATACACCTTAGCCAAATACATTTAAACTCAGTGTTTCACAATTCCTGACATGTAATCCTAGTAAAAATTCCTTGTCTTAGGTCAGTTAGGATCACCACTTTATTTTAAGAATGTGACATTTCTGAATAATTGTAGAGAGAATGATTTATTTCAGCATTGATTTCTTTCATTACATTCCCAGTGGGTCAGAAGTTTACATACACTCAATTAGTATTTGGTAGCATTGCCTTTAAATTGTTTAACTTGGGTCAAACATTTCAGGTAGCGTTCCACAAGCATCCCACAATAAGTTGGGTGAATTTTGGCCCATTCCTCCTGACAGAGCTGGTGTAACTGAGTCAGGTTTGTAGACCTCCTTGCTCGCACACGTTTTTTCAGTTCTGACCACAAATTTCTATGGGATTGAGGTCAGGGCTTTGTGATGGCCACTCCAATACCTTGGCTTTGATGTCCTTAAGCCATTTCGCCAAAACTTTGGAAGTATGCTTGGGGTCATTGTCCATTTGGAAGACCCATTTGCGACCAAGCTTTAACTGATGTCTTGAGATGTTGCTTCAATATATCCACATAATTGTCCTGCCTCATGATGCCATCTATTTTGTGATGGGGACCAGTCCCTCCTGCAGAAAAGCACCCCCACAACATGATGCTGCCACCCCCGTGCTTCACGGTTGGGATGGTGTTCTTCGGCTTGCAAGCATCCCCCTTTTTCCTCCAAACATAACGATGGTCATTATGGCCAAACAGTTCTATTTTTGTTTCATCAGACCAGAGGACATTTCTCCAAAAAGTGCGATCTTTGTTCCCACGTGCTGTTGCAAACCGTAGTCTGGCTTTTTATGGCGGTTTTGGAGCAGTGGCTTCTTCCTTGCTGAGAGGCCTTTCAGGTTATGTCGATAAATGACTTGTCTTACTGAGGATATAGATACGTTTGTACCTGTTTCCTCCAGCATCTTCACAAGCTCCTTTGCTGCTGTTCTGGGATAGATTTGCACTTTTTGCATCAAAGTGCGTTCATCTCTAGGAGACAGAACGCATCTCCTTCCTGAGCGGTATGACGGCTGCGTGGTCCCATGGTGTTTATGCTTGCAAACTATTGTTTGTACAGATGGATATGGTACCTTCAGGCATTTGGAAATTGCTCCCAAGGATGAACCAGACTTGTGGAGGTCTACATTGATTTTTTTTGAGCTCTTGGCTGATTTCTTTTTATTTTCACATGATGTCAAGCAAAGAGGCACTGAGTTTGAAGGTAGGACTTGAAATACATCCACAGGTACACCTCCAATTGACTCAAATGATGTCAATTAGTCTATCAGAAGCTTCTAAAGCCATGACATAATTTTCTGGAATTTTCCAAGCTGTTTAAAGGCACAGTCAACTTAGTGCATGTAAACTTCTGACCCACTGGAATTGTGATACAGTGAATTATAAGTGAAATAATCTGTCTGTAAACAATTGTTGTGAAAATTACTTGTGTCATGCACAAAGTAGATGTCCTAATAGACTTGCCAAAATTATAGTTTGTTAACAAGAAATGTGTGAAGTGGTTGCAAAACAAGTTTTAATGACTCCAACCTAAGTGTATGTAAACTTCCGACTTCAACTGTACAGTGGGGCAAAACAGTATTTAGTCACCCACCAATTGTGCAAGTTCTCCCACTTAAAAAGATGAGAGAGGCCTGTAATTTTCATCATAGGTACACTTCAACTATGACAGACAAAATGAGGGAAAAAAATGATCACAAGAACGGTGAGCAAAAATCCCAGAACCACACGGGTGGACCTAGTGAATTACCTGCAGAGAGCTGGGACCAAAGTAACAAAGCCTACCATCAGTAACACACTACGCCGTCAGGGACTCAAATCCTGCAGTGCCAGACGTGTCCCCCTGCTTAAGCCAGTACATGTCCAGGCCCGTCTGAAGTTTGCTAGAGAGCATTTGGATGATCCAGAAGAAGATTGGGAGAATGTCATATGGTCAGATGAAACCAAAATAGAACTTTGTGGTAAAAACTCAACACGTCGTGTTTGGAGGACAAAGAATGCTGAGTTGCATCCAAAGAACACCATACCTACTGTGAAGCATGGGGGTGGAAACATCATGCTTTGGCGCTGTTTTTCTGCAAAGGGACCAGGACGACTGATCCGTGTAAAGGAAAGAATGAATGGGGCCATGTATCATGAGATTTTGAGTGAAAACCTCCTTCCATCAGCAAGGTCATTGAGGATGAAACGTGGCTGGGTCTTTCAGCATGACAATGATCCCAAACACACCGCTGGAGTGGCTTCGTAAGAAGTGGGTTCGTAAGAAGCATTTCAAGGTCCTGGAGTGGCCTAGCCAGTCTCTAGATCTCAACCCCATAGAAAATCTTTGGAGGGAGTTGAAAGTCCGTGTTGCCCAGCAACAGCCCCAAAACATCACTGCTCTAGAGGAGATCTGCATGGAGGAATGGGCCAAAATACCAGCAACAGTGTGTGAAAACCTTGTGAAGACTTACAGAAAACGTTAGACCTCTGTCATTGCCAACAAAGGGTATATAACAAAGTATTGAGATAAACTTTTGTTATTGACCAAATACTTATTTTCCACCATAATTTGCAAATAAATTCATTAAAAATCCTACAATGTGATTTTCTGGATTTTGTTTTCTCATTTTGTCTGTCACAGTTGAAATGTACCTATGGTGAAATTTACAGGCCTCTCTCATCTTTTTAAGTGGGAGAACTTGCACAATTGGTGGCTGACTAAATACTTTTTTGCCCGACTGTATGTTATGTCATGAAAAACAACGCTGGGGAAAGTGTTAGGCGCGGGGATAGTGCAACAGCTTTTTCTGTTTTAGGACATGGTTTCTATTAGTGACACACATTCAATCAGGTTTATTTAATTCACAATTATATTATGATGAGAAGCTGCTGAACTACTATACTTGCGGAGGAGGCCTTTTTTGGTCAGAAAGATAACCACCAACACATAAAACATCGCATAGGAGAGGGAATGGTGACTGCACCTCACGTCTCCACCTTACGATAATGATCTGACTTTCATGTAGAGATATACTCCCATGCAAGGTATGCTGAATGCAGAAGGAAAGGTTAGGAATGTGAGTGGGAAGAATATTTTTCAAACAAATTACAGGATCATGATCATGAAAATGCTTGAGAACCCCCCCCCCCCCCCAAAAAAAGCACCTTTATATTACAGCATATGTCTCTGTAGCCGTACAAATCAAGCTCCCTAGAAATTCCAAACGTCAACCCCGCCCTGTCTTCAGTCTAAAAGATAAACCCTTTAAAACAGCAGCAGACAGACGGGGTCAAGTTGCCTGAGATAACTCAGCCTGTTTTTGTTTGATTTCTTGACCTGGCATAAAGACGCAATCAGCAGACCAGATCAGGGTGAGTCTTGCAACTGTTATCATATGGCCTGTCTGTCTGAGAGCACCAACAAAGTGCTAGCACCCGGGCTAAAACAACAGAGAGAGTGGGGGGGTCCAGATGAAAGAGAGGATCTCTTGAAGATAAATTCACCAATAGGGAGCCCAAAGTCCTGTCAGAGGTTAGAGTTCAAAGACACGTGGGGATGAGGAGAAAGGGTTTAAAAAGAGCTTCTCTTTAGTGTTTTAGCGGTACTTGAAAACATAAAATCCATATGTTGTTTGAGCTAATGAATGGAGTACTGGCTGCAGTGGGGGCAGGTCTCCATACTAAGCATACTGTACGACCAGGCAAACCACATCTTCAATCATGGTTGCAATTTAAAGCTAACGTAATCAGAGCAAAATAAATATCAAATAAAATTGCATTTGTCACATGCTTCGTAAACAACAGGAGTGGACTAACAGTGAAATGCTTACTTACAGGCCCTTCCCAACAATGGAGAGAGAAAGACCATAGAGAAATAATAGGAAAGTAACACATGTAATAACAAAAGTAATAAGCGACACATAATGAGTAATGATGGCTATATACAAGGGACACCAGTAACGAGTCGATGTTCAGGGTTATGAGGTAATTGAGGTAGATACAGTTCCTTCGGAAAGTATTCGGACTCCTTGACTTTTCCCACATTTTGTTACGTTACAGCCTTATTCTAAAATGGATGAAATAAAAAAACAGAAATATCTTATTTACATAAGTATTCAGACCCTTTGCTATGAGACTTGAAATTGAGCTCAGGTGCATCCTGTTTCCATTGATCATACTTGAGATGTTTCTACAACTTGGAGTCCACCTGTGGTAAATTTAATTGATTGGACATGATTTGGAAAGATAGACACCTGTCTATTTAAGGTCCCACAGTTGACAGTGCATGTCAGAGCAAAATCCAAGGAATTGTCCGTAGAGCTCCGAGACAGGATTGTGTCAAGGCACAGATCTGGGGAAGGTTACCAAAAAAATTATCCAGCATTGAAGGTCCCCAAGAACACAGTGGCCTCCATCATTCTTAAATGGAAGAAGTTTGGAAACACCAAGAGCAATCAGGGGAGAAGGGAGGTGACCAATAACCCAATGGTCACTCTGAGGGAACTCTAGAGTTCCTCTGTGGAGATGGGAGAACCTTCCAGAAGGACAACCATTTCAGCAGCACTCCACCAATCAGGTCTTTATGATAGAGTGGCCAGACGGAAGCCACTCCTCAGTAAAATGCACATGAGAGCCCGCTTGGATTTTCCAAAAGGCACCTGAAGACTCTCAGACCATGAGAAACAAAATTATCTGGCCTGATTGAACTATTTGGCCTGAATGCCAAGCATTACATCTGGAGGAAACCTGGCACTATCCCTACGATGAAGCATGGTGGTGGCAGCATCATGCTGTGGGGATGTTTTTCAGTGGCAGGGACTTGGAGACTAGTCATGATCAAGGGAAAGATTAATGGAGGAAAATACAGATTGATCATTGTTGAAAACCTGTTCCAGAGCGCTCAGGACCTCAGATTGGGGCAAAGGTTCACCTTCCAACAGGACAATGACCCTAAGCACATAGCCAAGATAACGCAGGCTTCGAGACAAGTCTCTGAATGTCCTTGAGTGGCCCAGCCAGAGCCCGGACTTGAACCCGATTGAACATTTCTGGAGAGACCTGAAAATAGCTGTGCAGCAACGCTCCCCATTCAACCTGACAGAGCTTGAGAAGATCTACAGAGAAGAATGGGAGAAACTCCCCAATACAGGTGTGCCAAGCTTGTAGCGCCATACCCAAGAAGACTCGAGGCTGTAATCACTGCCAAAAGGTGCTTCAACAAAGTACTGAGTAATGGGTCTGAATACTTAAGTAAATGTGATATTCCAGTCTTTTTTAAACCCAGTTTTTGTTTTGTCATTATGGGGTATGGTGTGTAGATTGATGAGGGGAAAAAACGATTTAATCCATTTTAGAGTAAGGCTGTAATCTTAACAAAATTTGTGAAAAATCAAGAGGTCTAAATACTTTCCAAATGCACTGTATTTACATATAACTAGGAATGAAGTGAAAGATAGTGAACAGGAGCAGCAGCATATGTGATGAGTCAAAAAAGTGCAAAAAAGGTAAATGCAGATAGTCTGGGTATCTTTTAGCTTAACTATTCAACTAACTATTTAGCAGTCTTATGGATTGGGGGTAAAAGTTGTTCAAGGTTGGTTCCAGACTTGGCGCTCCGGTACCGCTTGCCATGCGGTAGCAGAGAAAACAGTATACTGTATGACTAGGGTGGCAGGGGTCTTTGACCATTTTTAGGGGCTTCCTCTGACACCGCCTGGATGGCAGGGAGCTCAGCCCCAGTAATGTGCTGGGCCGTACGCAGCACCCTCTGTAGCGCCTTGTGGTCGGATGCCAAGCAGTTGCCATACCAAGCAGTGATGCAGGCAGTCAAGATGCTCTCAATGGTGCAGCTGTAAAATGTTTTGAGGATCTGAGGGCCCATGCCAAATCTGTTTAACCTCCTGAGGGGGAAGAGGCAGTGTTGTGCCCTCTTCATGACTGTGCTGATGTGATTGGACCATGATAGATCCTTAGTGATGTGGACCGTGAGTTACTTGAAGCTCTCGACCTGCTCTATTACAGCCCCGTCGATGTGAATTGGGGTCTGTGAGAACAGTTTAAACATAGAAGAGAAACCTTCCCATTCTCTCTGTAATGTTTATTAATGTGGATACTCGTGAATAATGCAAAGATCACCTTGGATGATCACAGGCTATAGGGTTAGAATCACAAGTAGTCTAGTCTAACCCTTTACATAATCACCGCTCCCCCATGTTAATCTAGAATCCAACCTAGATTCAAATTTGCATGGGATGCCTTATAGAAGCGTAAATCACCCAGAGCATTGTAAATGGGTATAGACTAACCAATTAAATGATTCTCTGCTGCAAGCTGATTATTTGGTCCAATGGCTTTACAATGTCTCCTAATAAATGTGTCAGCCAATCACGAGCTACCATACTGGAGCTATTGATACCAATGATCACTGCTAATATCTTTAATACCCATGAGAGCTCAAGGCTGATAGCTAGGTGTCATAAGAATCAATAACAAGGGAATGGATCATGTTTAATTACATGAAGTATTAAAAGTGCAGCTTCCTTTCACATCATTGCTGGCTTAATAGAGGCTGGAGAGCCATACTAACCAATGCACTACAGCCCACCTCTCATGTTCAATTATGCAATGAATGCATGTCACGGTTTTATTTATTAGTGTCTGTTACAGTTAAAAGTGTAGTGGCTACAAGTCGATTATGTGTAATATCTTTCCATGGTGGAGAGCAGAGTGGAGCAGAGCAGTGAGTCCTCTGTGTGTAGTTAAATGGAGCCTCCATCCTCCAAGGATAGACAGTAGCCACTGGTGACTCATCTTGCCCAGGAAAGGAACGTGCTGACTGACGCTCTGCTATAAACACACACACACACACACACACACACGCGCGCGCGCATGCGGCACACACACCCACACCCACATACATATTGCGATAAAAAGGCCCATAATCTATTTCTGTATTTTGACCTGTAATTCAGCAGCAATGCTATGGCAGTAGGGTAGTAAGGGTAGTAAAAACAGTGATGTTATATTCTGTGTTTTCTCCAATAAATGAATGCAGAGCAATCAGAATGAATGGATTGTGGGGAGGCATATTCTGCTCTGCATATCTATGAGAGGCTGGATAAACTGAGTCTACAGTGCAGTCATGCATCCTCAGCTTAAAGGAACAATGACCTTGCTCAGGTCCACAGCTTAAAGAAACATGCACACAGTGCTCCAATGCAAATCCAGGGACCAAGCCCACTCCCCAACTACATACACACAATATACATATAGACACAAACGCTGACACACGCACGCACACAAACAAAACCCCTCTGTCTACTTTCTGCAGGCGAGGGATCATTTCAATATTGACAACTGATTCACACGTTAATTCTGGGCTAAATCTGATTCCCCATGTGGTGAGACAACACACACACACACACAGAGAGAGACAGAGAGCGAGAGCAGGAATAAGGGACCTGTCACTGCAGCACCACAGGGAGACGTGGAGGGACACCATGTCTGTGTCACCATGCGGTCTCTCGGCTCACAAGGCCCCCTCATCGGGGCTTAATCTCTCAGATCAGAGCAGTGAGGCGGAGCGAATTGGGTGAACATTTGGGTGAATTTTCAGTTTGGGGATTAGGGTTCATTTCTGGGACAGGCCTCATTCAATCGAAACGTGATTTCCAAAGACAATAGTTTTTTGTTTTTTTTAAGGCCGGGAATCCTGGTTGACGTGACACGTATTTTTTTACTCAATCATTTGTGCTGATGCTCAGAGCTCAAATACAATGATAGAAAGGAACTGAGACACTCCAAAGGCCACATCGTGAAGTGGATATGGTAACTGAAGGTTGAGAAAAAGTGAAACTCTCTGCCATAGAATACTGTTGTTGGCTCCTTTTGTGAAACAATAAAGTCTGCCTCAGTGCACAGAGTGTGAGGACTGTTGTGATAGGATTCATCAAGCAGGAGCAACATTACATAATAAAGACATATCCTGTTAGATGAGAGATGTATCTGCTTAGATAATCAAACAAAATGCACCGAAAATCATGATAATGAATACAAAGCCATTATGATTAGGAAAATATAATAACCAGTGCAACCACAAATGCCTTATTCTAATATATCAAATACATAATTCTTCTGTCGAACAGATGACCTCCCAAAGTCACATTCCCACTGATATGTCCATGATTCAGTGGTAGCTCCACTCACTCAGTGTTTTCCATGTGAAAGGCACACAATGGGCCAATCTCAGAGCTGCCTGCCCTCCTGAGTGACACTCCAATCAGCCGCCCTGACGTGAGTCAGCCTGTCCGGTTATCTGCCAAGGGATCTGCTGCTGCTGCCTGGGCCTCTCTCTATCTCTCTCTCGCTCTCGCTCTCTCTCTATCTCTCTCTTTCTTCTCTCTCTCTCTCTCTCTCTCTCTCTCTTTCTCTCTCTCGCCCCCCCCCCCCTCCCCCCGTCTCTTTCTGGGCCTCTCTCTCTCTCTTTGTCTTTCGCAGTCTCTCTTTCTCACTCGCATGCACGCACACACACACTTCCTCAATGAGTTTCTTTCTCAGCCATAAGTTGGTTTAATGTGCCTCCATCAGCTAACGTCTTGCACTGGTGAGCACTGATGTGAAAGCTCCAGCAGGAGTGAAACCAAAAATATGACATCATGTTTGCGGCGACCCCCCCCCCATCTAGATTCTAGCATAGCGTTGATACACCCCTGCCTCCCGTCCCCGCCATATAAGGTTAAGATGGTTGTAATTAAATCGTAAGTGCTCAGTTGTTGTTGTTAGTAAGGTTCTGGGCTTTTACTATTAAATTAATGTTTGAGCTGGGTCCAGATAGGCTTAATCCCGGCCCTTTTTAATTATTGTCCCCATTGTTTTAGCCCGACAGCTTGTTTTCTGTGTGCTTGTGTGGCAATGCGTTAATATGGTGATGTGCAAAGCTCATCACCAAGTGATTGCCGTGGTAGTTTTGCCATTCAATTCTTGCGCAAACGGAGCTGTTTGTTGTAGGTTTTAAACACAGTAAACCCACGACTGTTTTGTAGTATATATAACGGATGTCATGATATGCTGACTGGAATACACAGATACTAACATGTGCACCTCCAAAAAGCCCATTGACTCAAACTACCTGAGAGCTCTAGAGCAGGTTTTTATCAAGGATCTCTTTGTACTTAGCTCCGTTCATCCTTCCCTCGATCCTGACTAGTCTCCCAGTCCCTTCCGCTAAAAAACATCCCCACAGCATGATGCTAACACCACCATGCTTCGTCGTAGGGATGGTGCCAGCTTTCCTCCATACGTGACGCTTGGCATTCAGACCAAAGAGTTCAATCTTGGTTTTATCAGATCAGAGAATCTCGTTTCTCATGGTCTGAGAGTCCTTTAGGTGCCTTTTGGCAAACTCCAAGCGGGCTGTCATGTGCCTTGTAAAGTGGCTTCCGTCAGGCCACTCGATCATAAAGGCCTGAAAATTCTAAAAACCTGTTTTCCCTTTGTCATTATGGGGAGCTGTGTGTAGATTAATGAGGGAAAACAATTATTTAATCCATTTTAGAATAAGGTTGTAACGTAACAAAGTTCAGAGGTCTGTACACTTTCAGAATGCACCCATTGATTCATTGAAAAATATAACTTAAATGCCTCATGAGCTTAGTTCAACCCAAAATATAACTGCTTCTACACCGTGCTTCTACACCTGCATTGCTTGCTGTTTGGGGTTTTAGGCTGGGTTTCTGTACAGCACTTTGAGATATCAGCTGATGTAAGAAGGGCTATATAAATACATTTGATTTGATAACCTTGTTAGACTCCAATGTTTGTAAACAAAGTAAATGCAAACAAACACTGTATAGACTCAAAACATGGTTAAAACTTTTTATGTCGTCAGTCCTTGAATACATTCAGTACCAGTCAAAAGTTTGGACACACCTACTCATTCAAGGGTTTTTCTTTATTTTTACTATCAAAACTATGAAATAACACATATCATGTAGTAACCAATAAAGTGTTAAACAAATCAAAATATATTTTAGATTTGAGATTCTTCAAAGTAGCCCCCCTTTACCTTGATGGCAGCTTTACACTCTCTTGGCATTCTCTCAACCAGCTTCACATGGAATGCTATTCTTGAAGTAGTTCCCACATATGCTGAGCACTTGTTGGCTGCTTTTCCTTCACTCTGCAGTCCAATTCATCCCAAACCATCTCAATTGGGTTGAGGTCGGGGTGATTGTGCAGGCCAGGTCACCTGATGCAGCACTTCATCACTCTCCTTCTTGGTCAAATAGCTCTCACACAGCCTGGACATGTGTTGGGTCATTGTCCTGTTGAAAAACAAATGATAGTTCCACTAAGCGCAAACCAGATGGGATGGCGTATTGCAGAATGCTGTAGTATCCATGCTGGTTAAGTGTGCCTTGAATTCTAAATAAATCACAGACATTGTTACCAGCATGGGGCGGCAGGGTAGCCTAGTGGTTAGGGCGTTGGACTAGTAACCGGAAGGTTGCAAGTTCAAACCCCCGAGCTGACAAGGTACATATCTGTCATTCTGCCCCTGAACAATCAGTTAACCCACTGTTCCTAGGCTGTCATTGAAAATAAGAATTTGTTCTTAACTAGTAAAATAAAGGTAAAAAGAAAGAATTTTAAAAAAGCTCCTCCTCTATGCTTCACAGTGGGAACCACGCATAATTCTCTGCGTGTCACAAAGACACGGCGGTAGGATCCAAAAATCTCACATTTGGACTTATCAGACGAAAGGACTGGTCTAATGTCCATTGCCTGTGTTTTTTGGCAATCTCTTTTTTTTATGGGTAGTGGTTTCTTTGCAACAATTCAACCATGAAGGCCTGATTCACGCAGTCTCCTCTGGACAGTTGATGTTGAGATGTGTCTGTTTCTTGAACTCTGTGAAGCATTTATTTGGGATGCAATTTCTGAGGTGCAGTTAACTCTAATGAACTTATCCTTTGCAGCAGAGGTAACTCTAATGAACTTATCCTTTGCAGCAGAGGTAACTCCGGGTCCTCCTTTCCTGTGGCGGACCTCATGAGAGCCAGTTTTATCATAACGCTTGATGATTTTTGCGACTGCAATTTAAGAAACTTTCAAAGTACTTGAAATGTTCCGGATGGACTGACCTTCATGTCTTAAAGTAATGATGGACTGTCGTTTCTCTTTGCTTATTTGAGCTGTTCTTGCCATAATATGGACTTGGTCTTTTACCAAATAGGGCTATCTTCTGTTTACCACCCCTCACAACACAACTGATTGGCTCAAATGCAATAATAAGGAAAGTAATTCCACAAATGAACTTTTAACAAGGCACACATGTTCATTGAAATGCATTCCAGGTGACTACCTCGTGAAGCTGGTTGAGAGAATGCCAAGAGTGTGCAAAGCTGTCATCAAGGCAAAGTGTGGCTACTTTGAAGAATATCAAATATAAAATACATTTTGATTTGAACACTTTTTTGGTTACTACATGATTCCATATGTGTTATTTCATAATTGTGAGGTCTTCACTATTATTCTACAATGTAGAAGAAAAAAAAAGAAATCCTTGAATGAGTAGGTGTGCAAACTTTTGACTGGTACTGTAGGTCTCGCTTTGATTTTTAGAGTAGTCGCATTTTTCCATGCCCATCCTTCAGCTTTTTACCAAAACACAGGCGGGCTGGCCGTTTGTTATTGTTTCAATTAAGGTTTCCAACTTTAATATTTTTCAGAAGGGAAAGACAGGTTTTATTTCCATGTAACCAAGACTTGGTGAGAATAGATCTGCCTCAAAAGGGTTGAGTTAAAAGCAGCACACAAGTGGTGAAAATGTGGGAACATTAGATTTCCTTTGATGTCAGCAGTTGGCTGTATTAATGTGCAATAGATCACATCTGTTAAATTAATGTCCTGTCTCATGGAAACCAACCAACTACAATGTTGTTCCACTCGACTCATCTCGTGGCAGATCTATTCTTACCAAGTCTTTCAGTTTGAGATCCTCTGAACATACTAATGCCTTTCAAATGAGTCCCCTTTGTAAACAATGCAATAATTATATTTTCATTCATTCCTTTATTCAGAACAAGAACAAGAAAATTAAGAATAGTTATATTTTCATTCAAATGCTAATATCTCCAGTCCATACAAATGTAATTTACAGTTGTCAGGTGCAATGCAGCATAATACGCTGAACATAACGTTGAGTAGTGATACACAGCCACATACCTGACCTTGGATGGTTCTGCCATATGTTTCAAAGATCCATGGCAAGACTCCTTGGGGAAACACACTCATTATGAACGACTAAATAATTCAGTCTCGAAAGGGGTAAACTCAGGATATGTTAGCTAGCACATGATTGTGCTGACATTCCACTTTACGGTTCACTATGGCTCTATAGAGGCCTGAGTAGTTTGTCACTATGTCTCTACAGTTGTCGTGGAAACAGAGGGGATCTTCACTGCCCATTCACATTGTACTCTACTCTATCTTGCCAAAGAGATTACTCCCTGTTTCTACAGTCTGCAGCAATTCTGTACGCCCCCAAGTCCAAGTAGCAAGCCAGGCTTTTACATTAGTATATAGGGCAAAACATGTATAATTGAGTCTACTGTGGCACTAAATGCACTTGACGTGACACTCATTAACTCTGGGGCTAAGTGGAGAAACATTGAACACAATGGCAATAAGATTCATGACATCTGCCTGTATTCTGATGAGGCTTGCTGTATTGCAACGCTAGGTCCAGAATGAGCAGGCTACTTTGACTGTTCTGCCCTATTACAGCTGCTTATATGATTAAGTAACTTGCAGACTGGGCAAAATTATAGCTACTGTACGCAATGGAGAGTCCTTCTGGTTTTAGGTTAGATGCTAAGCAAATGAATAATGCACTGTGAGTTCTGGCCCACGAAAGGCTAAATTAATGTATTTGATGATTGTACCATTCGACCTTGGTATTTGTTCATCTTGGGTCTGCAGCTACAATGCTCGTTCACTTTATCTTGTGGGTTCCCCCTTCGCGTCCTCGATGGAAGAACCAAAGCTCTGCTTTTGTCATTAGTCATAGTTCTACTGACAGGGAAGCAGAGTAGCCAAGTATTACATTCAACTTGCAGTTAGTTTAACCCCTCAGCCCTAATCCTGATGCAACATGTAATGTCCAGCAGAAGAATCTTCAGTAGCAGGCAATTCTGGTTTAGGTACTGCATTGCTGCTACCCTTTCCCCAATCTCAATCATTTTTGTCACAATGTCACAGCATAAATTGGGAGAGAAAGCAAAAAAAGTCTGCGTCAGCTTATTGATTTGGAGTGCAGCAGTGTAGCATTGCTAAGAGTTAAATTCCCCAAACCATGTGAAATGTTCTGGCTTGAGCCACTCTGAGGGGTCAGGATGCTCTTCCTGCTGCCTGGCTGGATAGATTGAGACTGCAGTGGGACTCAGACTGCAGGGATACATGACTCCCTTGAATAACCTCCAAGTAAAACAAAGTGGAATTCCAGGGCGCGGCCTGCAGCCAGCAGAGAGAGAAAGAACGTTAGCTGTATTTACAGGAGTCGGGGCTATATGTATACAAGGAGCTTTTTGTGCTGTCAAAATGGCCGGCCAAGCTCCTCAGCCTGTGTGGTGTGCTGCAGACCCTGCCTGGACACATACACACATGCACACATGAAATGACGCATGCACGCACACACACGCACACTCTGTCTCTCTCTCTCTCACTCTCTCTCTCTCTGTCTCTCTCGTTCTACCTCTCATAGACCTGATGCTTATCATGGGACAGCTGTGGGCAGGAGAATGGAAATTAAGAGATTGTTTTTGTTTAGAGTCTTCTTCGGTAGATGGAAGAGAAAGATCTCAACCAAACAATTAGACAGGGCTTGTTAGGGGCCTTTCCTGTTCAGACATGGCCTGCGTTCCAAATGGCACGCTATTCTCTAAAGAGGGGCCCTGGTCAAAATTTGTGCAGCCCGTGGCTAAAGGGTAAATAAAGCAGCGCTAAACAAACATGTTGTTTTCACCATAACTCTTCAAGACAGAGCAGGAAATTTCAATAATGTGTAAACGATTTGTGTTTAGATGAGATCTATATCTTGGAATGCAGTGTGTTTTGTTCTAGTGCTGGGGTTAAGCACTAAGCAGACACGGGCTCTTTCAGAGGAGGCATGCCATCCCACAGAAATAACTATGTTCCGAGTATGGTACCGACAAGACAATCCATATTTAAGGGCCATTGTGCTGCTTTTCTTGGTGAGTTAGTTCTTGGATATGTCTGCGTCTGAAATGGCAACAATACCATGTATCGAAGTACACATTGGTTGAAGAGCACACTCTTCAGACCTAACTAAAGTATAACCAAATTTCATCAAAATGGGTTTAAACTCATTACCACTTAATTACCACTGGGTTTAAAACTCATTATTTGGGAGTTATAACACAAGATACTGTCATTTGTATAAGTATGAATCGAAGAGCATGGTAGAGATGGCGATGATAATAGCCACACTGGCATGATGTACAGTATATTATTACTGCAAAGGTTTTTCCAAAAGTTAAGCCTCATTGAGTCACTGTGAAATGAAATGGATCCAAACTGGATTGCGAAGAAATGTTGAGGAACAAAAGTATTCTTAACCAATACCTAACGTACTCAATCTGTTATAGTCATTTGGAAGGATTAGAGTGCCATCTAGTGTTCAAAGTAGGCTATGTACCATCACATCACCCTTACGCTATCGTTTGATTTACACACTGTGCTTCACGAGTAAGAATTACATTATATTATATTAAAGCGATTATACTAATCGTCTAATTATCACTCTTATCTTGTAATTTATTACAGGGCAGATTTTGTTGTCACAGAAGGGAATATCTTCATAATGAAGCTCTCGAATGATTGTCCTCCTCGAGATCAATATCGGAAATTTAGATAGAATTCTCTATTTGTAAACAGATAAGTACACCATAATAATTCACTGTATTGTCAACTACAGTGACATTCATTGGTTAAATTGGGAATCTGGAGTTGTGGGAGCCCTATTTGAAGAGGTTTGAGGGTTGAGCCAGGTCGGAGAGCTACTGTCCTGTAGGTTTTCACTCCAACCCTAATCTAGCGCACTTGATTCTAATAAATAGCTGGAATGAGGAAAGCAGGGGGTAGATTTGAATTTGAGTACGATGCAGATAAAAATTGAGATGGGGTGTCGAAAGAAGACTGATGGCAAGAGCAAACAGAGCACGCCGTGCACCAGACCGAGTTCTGGAAGTGAAATGGAAGTGAATTATTGCGAGTTAAGTGAGGTGAAAGGTGTGGCGAAGAGCTTGAAGCCTGAGACTGGCATCAATCGAATGGCTGTTGCGCAGTTTGGATGCTGGAATAATTTTAGAGTGGCATGGATGAACATGCGCAGGTAACCAACAGGAGACTTTTGAAATAGCCTAATCAAATTAAAACATTGTGATTAGTTGTGTTTATGCCACACACGAAAGGTAATACATTTTTTAAAAAGTAAAATGACAAATGTTTAGGCTATATTGAAGCATTAGGTTCTAGGTTCGAGAAATAGCTGTTTGCATTAGAAAGGAGGCAAAACGCGTTAAGCTTTTCTGAATAACTGGGCCTGCTGGGAACATAGGCCTATGTGAACGATGTGGGAGAATGATGATCGACAACAGACAGCACATCAGTATCAGAAGTAAAAATACAGTCTTTCTGTAATCTGTCGAGAGTAGACCCACAACTGATCCAAATGGAATGAATGCAATAACATGGATTTTGCGCCATTATTCAAATTACAATTTCACTGCAGTTTACAGTCTTTTGTACTCACTTGAAAACACGAATGGAATTATTCATTGGATTGTGGTGTTGTGGGATAATTTGATTGTCCCTAAACAAGATCAATAGGGGACCTTTTTGAGCTGTGTGTCTTCACTGTTCTTTCATGCATAATGACGCACCTGGCCTCTCCGCTGCCTATCAGCTATTCCTCTATCTTGTGAATTTATATATATATATTTAATAATAATGAATTCCAATGTGCATTTGAAGATGTTAGAACAGCAAAATCACTAGTCCATGTCAATCAACTATCCCTCATAGTAGAAATGTTTACCTATTCTATTGGTCACACTGTAAAACATTTCCTGTAAAATGTACAGTAACTAACTGGCAGAAGTTGGCCAATAAGTTACTGTTCTTTATTTTTCCAGTACATTTACTGTAATCCATTTTATGGTAATCCATTTTACGGTACCAACATTTTTACTGTAATCTAATTTACAGTATATTACTGGAAGCGTCATATTACCCAGTGTTCTTTGTAAGTTTGAATTTTTGGTCATTTAGCGGCACTCTGGTCCTTAGCAACTTACAATCAGTGCATTTAACCAAGGTTGATTAAAAAAAACATTTCACAGTCATAGCAAGTAAAACCTTTACTGAAAAGGTTTGTTGAAGTTAAAGCTGTATTGGCCTTTAAAATAATTGTAATTACAACAAGATATCTTATGATATGTCTCTGACTATCTCTGGATAGTGCCAATACAATACTAAGATATTTTCACGGTATCTTGATGCCAGAGCAATTAAACAAACTACAATACAGTGGGACAGCAGGTAACCTATTTTTTAGAGTGTTGGGCCAGTAACCGAAAGGTTGCTGGATCGAATCCCTGAGCTGACAAGGTAAAAATCTGTTGTTCTGCCCCTGAACAAGGCAGTTAACTCACTGTTCCCCGGTAGTCTGTCATTGTAAATAAGAATTAGTTCTTAACTGACTTGCCTAGTTAAATAAAGGTTCAATTAAAACATATTAACATAATAATTTAAAGTGACTATTAAACTGTAAGAAAATTATTTAAACAGTATTTGACTGTAATTACAAGGGATTAGAGCAAGTAGGTTGGCTGTAGGTATTTGCATATGAAAACATATTAATGAATACTAGATGTTTTATATCACTTGCACTTCTAGAGGCCTTAACAAAGTCTTCCCAACTGGCCGTGTTTACAAGGCAAAACCGATCAAATAGACATGGGTAAATATTCAACCATTAAAAGGGTTAAGACCCGCTACCACACTGATCTATTCCCTATTTACATTTCATTTTTAGTGAACTATTACCACATATCACTTAAATGGGTATAGCCACTTACAAGGCATGCCTTAAAATATGTTAATGAGCCAGCGATTCTCCTCCCACAATATAAAAAAATATATAGTATGTGCAGTAAATATAGAAAAACAGCAATACAGTACTTTATTGTTGAATTGTATTGAAAATAAAAGCAATTGCCAATAGTGAATATTTAATTATACACTGAGTATACAAAACATTAAGAAGACCTGCTCTTTCTATGACATAGACTGACCAGGTGAATCCAGGGGAAAGTTATGATCCCTTATTAATGTCACTTGTTAAATCCACTTCAATCAGTATATATTAAGGGGAGCAGACTGGTTAAAGAAGGATTTTTAAGTCTTGAAACAATTGAGGCATGGATTGTGCATGTGTGCTATCCAGCAGGTGAATGGGCAAGACAAAAGATTTAAGTGGCTTTGAACAGGGTGTGGTAGTAGGTGCCATGTAAACCAGTTTGTGTCAAGAAATGCAACGCTGCTGGGAAGTGTGGAAGTGCATTGGAGTCAACATGGGCCAGCATCGCTGTGGAACGCTTTCGTCACTTTGTAGAGTCCATGGCCCACTAGTGTTCAAAAGGTAGGAAGGTTGCAAGTTCAAAACCCCGAGCTGACAAGGTACAAATCTGTCGTTCTGCCCCTGAACAGGCAGTTAACCCACTGTTCCTAGGCTATCATTGAAAATAAGAATTTATTCTTAACTGACTTGCCTAGTTAAATAAAGGTAAAAAAAAAAAAAAAAAAGGGTTTTGGTGCTCCAAAAATGTAGTATGGTACTGTATTCTGAATTACGGTAAATTACTGGCAGCAATTGGCCAGTAAGTTACTGTAGAGTTTCATAACAATGTTTCGGTGAGGTTTAACGGTGGTTGCATTATCGCCCCCAACTGAACTATAGTATAAATCCATTACACTTTATGATACAAAATGGGAAAAGGGAAAAATACCTTACCAACTAACCCTACACTCATTAAAACCCATCACCTTATTCCACTATATTAAACCCTATCTGATTCTACCCCAGGTCAACAGCCTGAGAGGACAGGACAGTACCACTGGCCCATGTTTCTCCCATGTATCTCTTCTGAAGTCAAATCTCGTACGCCCAAATACTTCTCTGCAGCTGCCACCTAAACATACAGTGCCTTGCGAAAGTATTCGGCCCCCTTGAACTTTGCGACCTTTTGCCACATTTCAGGCTTCAAACATAAAGATATAAAACTGTATTTTTTTGTGAAGAATCAACAACAAGTGGGACACAATCATGAAGTGGAACGACATTTATTGGATATTTCAAACTTTTTTAACAAATCAAAAACTGAAAAATTGGGCGTGCAAAATTATTCAGCCCCCTTAAGTTAATACTTTGTAGCGCCACCTTTTGCTGCGATTACAGCTGTAAGTCGCTTGGGGTATGTCTCTATCAGTTTTGCACATCGAGAGACTGACATTTTTTCCCATTCCTCATTGCAAAACAGCTCGAGCTCAGTGAGGTTGGATGGAGAGCATTTGTGAACAGCAGTTTTCAGTTCTTTCCACAGATTCTCGATTGGATTCAGGTCTGGACTTTGACTTGGCCATTCTAACACCTGGATATGTTTATTTTTGAACCATTCCATTGTAGATTTTGCTTTATGTTTTGGATCATTGTCTTGTTGGAAGACAAATCTCCGTCCCAGTCTCAGGTCTTTTGCTGACTCCATCAGGTTTTCTTCCAGAATGGTCCTGTATTTGGCTCCATCCATCTTCCCATCAATTTTAACCATCTTCCCTGTCCCTGCTGAAGAAAAGCAGGCCCAAACCATGATGCTGCCACCACCATGTTTGACAGTGGGGATGGTGTGTTCAGGGTGATGAGCTGTGTTGCTTTTACGCCAAACATAACGTTTTGCATTGTTGCCAAAAAGTTCAATTTTGGTTTCATCTGACCAGAGCACCTTCTTCCACATGTTTGGTGTGTCTCCCAGGTGGCTTGTGGCAAACTTTAAACGACACTTTTTATGGATATCTTTAAGAAATGGCTTTCTTCTTGCCACTCTTCCATACAGGCCAGATTTGTGCAATATACGACTGATTGTTGTCCTATGGACAGAGTCTCCCACCTCAGCTGTAGATCTCTGCAGTTCATCCAGAGTGATCATGGGCCTCTTGGCTGTATCTCTGATCAGTCTTCTCCTTGTATGAGCTGAAAGTTTAGAGGGACGGCCAGGTCTTGGTAGATTTGCAGTGGTCTGATACTCCTTCCATTTCAATATTATCGCTTGCACAGTGCTCCTTGGGATGTTTAAAACTTGGGAAATCTTTTTGTATCCAAATCCGGCTTTAAACTTCTTCACAACAGTATCTCGGACCTGCCTGGTGTGTTCCTTGTTCTTCATGATGCTCTCTGCGCTTTTAACGGACCTCTGAGACTATCACAGTGCAGGTGCATTTATACGGAGACTTGATTACACACAGGTGGATTGTATTTATCATCATTAGTCATTTAGGTCAACATTGGATCATTCAGAGATCCTCACTGAACTTCTGGAGAGAGTTTGCTGCACTGAAAGTAAAGGGGCTGAATAATTTTGCACGCCCAATTTTTCAGTTTTTGATTTGTTAAAATTGTTGAAATATCCAATAAATGTCGTTCCAGTTCATGATTGTGTCCCACTTGTTGATTCTTCACAAAAAAATACAGTTTTATATCTTTATGTTTGAAGCCTGAAATGTGGCAAAAGGTCGCAAAGTTCAAGGGGGCCGAATACTTTCGCAAGGCACTGTATATTTACTGTGACTTACATTCCAACTTTGCGGTACAGTTGATAACCATCGCTATAAACGCTAAGAAGCCAACCTACTGAAACAGGTATCCCTCTCTCCCGCTGTCCTGGCACTGATCTAGTATTCACAGGGATCATCTAAGAATCCCTCACCCTTTATGTACCCTCCTCCACTTTCTTCACTGCCTCAGCATAAGACATCTTCTGCACTACTTTGACCCTGGCCACCTCAACCTGCCTCTCTCACAACGGACACCTCCGATTCCCAGCAACATGGACACCCCTACAGTTGACAAAGACATTTTTCCACTGAAACGACACATTTCTCTGTCCCATGTCCTCCTGCACACTTACCACATCTTGGAATCTCCCTCCTACACACTGCTACAACATGCCCATAAACGTTGCATCTGACACAGCGCAGTGGATTCGCCACAAACAGGATAACTGATATATCCTAACATGACCTTGTAGGGTAAAGACTAAAGACTCTGACTCAAAACTCAAAAGGACTGATAGTGACTCCTCTGTTTCACCACTGAGTTTGGTCGCACCAAGCAGCGGGCGTCACAAACAACAGGAATCTTCAACTTCAATTGCTCCCCCTCCACCTCCACACTTAACTCTACCCCAGAAATCCCCCCTTTCAATTTCAACTTCAGGCTACCTTCACCGACTCAACAGCACCTACCATCTTTTCCACCCAACCTGAAACCACCCATGGATCAGCCAAGATCTCACTCTCACTGGACCAAACGTATCTTTATCACAACCATATCCATCAATGCAAGGCTCGGGCTCTGAGCTCCTCACAACACTTTCTACCCCTTCCATTTCACCTCCAGAACTCAAACTGGCGTCAGGGTTACACTGTTTGAACTTGACACCAATCTTACTCGACATACCTTCTCCCTTGTTATTGCTAGCTTCAACAGATTCAAACCTATCCTCTGCCTCCCTCAGTATTTTCAACCTTCTTCCTCTTTCCCTCCGATCCTCCTCCTTTAACCAATTACCTAGCTCCTTTTGAAAATATTAAACTTTTTCAAGCCAAAATCTTTTTAGTCCCCTTGAGAGACATGCTAAGCCCTTGGGAGACATGGTAAGTCCCTCCGCTTCTGAACTCTTTCTAGTTCTAACGTCATCTTCGTATAATTCCTAAACTACAGTATATTACTGTATTCTGTGGGTACAGCATTCTAACTCATGGGTGCAACAAATACAGCCTCTTAAAATATGTTAATGAGTCACAGACTCTTTCCGCGCCCACAACATTTTCCTACAATGCAGCATAATTAATACTGAAAATGTATTAATTAATACTGTACCACCTGGCCGTGCTGCTGCTGCAGTTTCAACTGTTCTGCCTGCGGACATGGATCCCTGACCTGTTCACCAGACGTGCTACCTGTCCCAGACCTGCTGTTTTCAACTCTCTAGAGACAGCAGGAGCGGTAGAGATACTCCTAATGATCGGCTATGAAAAGCCAACTGACATTTACTCCTGAGGTGCTGACTTGCTGCACCCTCGACAACTACTGTGATTATTATTATTTGACCATGCTGGTCATTTATGAACATTTGAACATCTTGGCCATGCTCTGTTATAATCTCCATCCAGGACAGCCAGAAGAGGACTGGCCACCCCTGATAGCCTGGTTCCTCTCTAGGTTTCTTCCTAGGTTTTGGCCTTTCTAGGGAGTTTTTCCTAGCCACCGTGCTTCTACACCTGCATTGCTTGCTGTTTGGGGTTTTAGGCCGGGTTTCTGTACAGTACTTTGAGATATCAGCTGATGTAAGAAGGGCTATATAAATACATTTGATTTGATTTAAAGCACAATTATGGTATTTTGCTGTGCATTCTACAGTAATCTACCGTATTCAGTTTATACACTATCATGCTGTTGATCAATACTGTAAGTTGCTGATACAATTACAAAAACAGCTACAGTATGTATCATAATCAGAGATGGGCCGTATTTCTATTACACGTATGAATTCATATTCATATTCATTCATACACGTATGAATAAACACCTCTGAATATTTTGTCATTTTTATTAAACGGGGCTGAACTAAACTCCAATGTATTTTGTAACAAGATAGTTTCGAGAGATGTCATTTGCATTTTCAAAATACAATATACTTTTCAATACCATTTTTTTAAAAAGCGGTTAATCATTTTGTTTCCCCCTTTCACCCTGCATTGACAATTGCAAAACATGCTGAGTATTATTCCAATGAGCTCCGCCCCGAAACAAGGTTTTGTCTAGAAGGGATACAGCTTTTGTCAAAATTGACTTTTCGTGGTGGGTTTAGGAGAATTTATGCAGCAGATTAGGAAAATGAATGTGATGGTTAGGAGAATTAGGTTAAACTGGATCCCATCTAAACATGACCAAGAAACAATGCCAATAATAGTGTGCTTTGCATTTTCACATATACATTTTCATTTTGGTCATGTAGCAGACAATTTTTTTTATTTTTATTTGAACCTTTATTTAACTAGACAAGTCAGTTAAGAACAAATTCTTATTTACAATGATGACCTACCCCGGCCAAACCCGGACGACGTTGGGCCAATTGTATGCCGCACTATGGGACTCGCAATCCTGGCCGGATGTGATGTGATTCAACTAAGGTAGATAAACAACAACATGTCACAGTCATAGTAAGTTAACGGTTTCTGTAACCGTTACTGAGAATATTGTTGCTATTCAGAGCTGGCTACTTGCAAATGTATTTCTGTATTTTAAAATACGAAATACAATTTTGTAGTTTATTTTGATAGATTGACATTAATGGTATTTTGTAATTGTATATTGACAATTTTGCCCCCTGATCATAATATTTAGTAAAACATTCAGGGTTCAAACAACTTAAGTATGTTTTCAAAATGCATACTGCCTCTAGCTCATTGCAAAGTGGTGTGTGACATGCTGAAGCCTGCCTACCATAATACAGTACATTCGGAAAGTATTCAGACCCCTTGACTTTTTCCACATTTTATTACTGTATAGCCTTATTCTAAAATAAATTAGATAAAAAAAATATATCCTCATCAATATACACACAAAACCCCATAATGACAAATCGTAAAACAGGTTTTTATGAATTTGCTAATTTATTAAAAATAAAAAAATCAGAAATACCTTATTTACATAAGAATTCAGACCCTTTGCTATGAGACTCGAAATTGAGCTCAGGTGCACCGTGTTTCCATTGATCATCCTTGAGATGTTTCTACAACTTGGAGTCCATCTGTGGTAAATTCAATTGATTGGACATGATTTGGAAAAGCAGACGTCTGTCTATATAAGGTCCCACAGTTGACAGTACATGTCAAAGTAAAAACCAAGCCATGGGGTCGAAGAAATTGTCCGCAGAGCTCCAAGACAGGATTGTGTCGAGGCACAGATCTGGGAAGGATACCAAAACAATTCTGCAGCATTGAAGGTCCCCAAGAACACAGTGGCCTCCATCATTCTTAAATGGAAGAAGTTTGGAACCACCAAGAGTCTTCCAAGAGCTGGCTGGCCGGCCAAACTGAACATTCGGGGGAGAAGGACCTTGGTCAAGGAGGCGACCAAGAACCTGATGGTCAATCTAACAGAGCTCCAGAGTTCCTCTGTGGAGGTGGGAGAACCTTCTAGAATGACAACCATCTCTGCAGCACTCCACCAATCAGGCCTTCATGGTAGAGTGGCCAGCGGAAGCCACTCAGTTAAAGGAACAGCCCACCTGTAGTTTTCCAAAAGGCACCTAAAGGACGCAGACCATGAAACCAAGATTGAACTATTTGGCCTGAATGCCAAGCATCACATCTGGAGGAAACCTGGCACCATCCCTACGGTGAAGCATGGTGGTGGCAGAATCATGCTGTGGGGATGTTTTTCAGCGGCAGGGACTGTGAGACTAGTTATGATCAAGGGAAAGATGAACGGAGCAAACCTGCTCCAGAGCGCTCAGGACCTCAGACTGGGGCAAAGGTTCATCTTCCAACTGGACAATGACCCTAAGCACACAGCCAAGACAACAAAGTAGTGGCTTCGGGAGAAGTCTCTTTAATGTCCTTGAGGAGCCCAGCCAGAGCCCAGACTTGAACCCGATCGAACATCTCTGGAGAGACCTGAAAATAGCTTTGCAGCGACACTCCCCATCCTACCCGACAGAGCTTGAGAGGAACTTTATAGAAGAATGGGAGAAACTCCCCAAATACAGATGTGCCAAGCTTGTAGCATCATACCCAATAAGTATTGAGGCTGTAACCGCTGCCAACGGTGCTTTAACAAAGTACTGAGTAAAGGGTCTGAATACTTACTGTATATAAATGTTATATTTCCGTTTTTTTTACTGTTTTTGCTTTGTCATTATGGGGTAATGTGTGTAGATTGAGCAGGGTAAAAAACGATTTAATCAATTTTAGAATAAGGCTGTAATGTAACAAAATGTGGAAAAAGTCAAGGGGCCTTGTCACGACTTCCGCCAAAGTCGGTCGGTCCCTCTCATTTTTCATTGGTTTTGTCTTGTCTTCCTTCACACCTGGTTCCAATCCCATCAATTACACGTTGTGTATTTAACTTTCAGTTTCCCCTCATGTCTTTGTCGGTGATTGAGTGTTATGTGCAAGTTATGTCCTGGGTTGCGACGGGTTTTGGACCCACTTTTATTATTTTGGTTTTCGGAGTTTTGTGAGCATTTATTAAACGACTCCGTTTATACCAAGTTCGTTCTCCTGCGCCCGACTTCCCTGCCACCAACACGCACCCATTACATGACTGAATACCTTCCGAATGCACTGTATGCACTTGAATGGCGAATGGGAACTGCGCTTCAATTACCAGTTGAGAAATACAAATAGAAGCTCTTTTTAATCGTGGCTATTCAAACTGTTTTTAACATGTGATTTCATTTAGAGTTGTTGCGCAATGATTGGGCTTATTAAAGCACGTTTCACTCCAGCAGCAAACTAACAGCAGCTCTTTTGCTGTCTGACAGATTTTCCGCTTAAACCAGGCTTTGTATCTGTATGTTGTGCGTGTGTGATAAATAAGAATCATAACGACTAACGAAAATACATATGGGCAAATTTAATTCTACTAAATTATGCAAATTAACCCGTAGACCGATAAGCATGACCGGTCAAATGCCTTTACATCTACTGGTATTTCCATCAATGAATAAGCTAAAAGCGTTATTACAGTGGGATTTGTTTCTTCTCATGGACAATTGGCCGTGGCAATTGTTTTTTCTTTAAAAAAAAATATATTGGCCAGAAGCCAGCTATTACCGGCTATTGGAAACCCTGCACTATTGTCACTATGTGTAGACTATATTGACCTGTGGAATAGTAAGCGCGCTGAAAAGCGTAGTGCACAAGGGAAGAACCAAAACACCTTGATAGGGAACGCGCATGCAAACAGATGAGGACATTATTGTAAAACCTGCAAAATGGGGTAAGTAAAAAAAGGTGCGGGAGCTAGGCTATTGGTAGCTCTGGCTCAACACTGGTTACATTCCCAGACATGTTGTGGGTTCTTAAACCATTCTGGGTAAATCAACCTTTTTATTGAATTTGGTTTTATCTGAATCATATGACAGTTATTTCTAGGGTGTGTAATTGAAGAGTTTGCCAGAGAAAATGTGACTGGGGTAAGGAAGAAACAAGTCCCAGACAGGTCATTGGATAGTCGGTGTGTGGGTATCCTTACAATCATATCAGCCATCAAAGCATAACACTGTTATGATTGTGTGTGTGTGAGTGAGATACGTGCATGTGTGTTCCTGCACGTATGCGTGTGTCTGTGCACCTAGCTACAGTATGAGTAGCCTACCTTGTGGAAATTGCTGCTAAAGTAGGAGCACAACGCCAGAGATGGAAACTCGTGTCTGACACTCAGACTTAAGTCGCACTTAAGTCGCAAAGAAAATGACTTGCGACTTGTGATCAATTGACTTGAGACTCGTGAACAGTGCAAGTCAGTACTGGGATAAGTTTTTGTTGTGCATTCTGTCAGATAACATGTAACAGGCGGCGATGTAACACAGAGAAAGTAGCTTAGTACAGAGGGCTGAAAAGCGTTCTGGAACGACTGCGTTCCGCCAAAAATATGCAGACAAGTACGTATCTATTTCAATGGGAGGATAGTGGCTACTCATATTTGCACTTTGTCCTTATTTGATTGAGTGGACATTGTGTATGCTATTGCTATATAGATCGGAACATTACAACGCAAGCAAATGTTAACTTTGTGAAGACAAGAAAAAGTTTGCTATTGTTTATCATAGTATGTGAAATCATGTCATATTTAAATAATATTACGTAAATTATATAATTATGACAGTGTCTGGCAACTAACTTGTCCAAAAAAGAATGTAGGAAATGTCTATTTTTTTAAGCGGACATGGTTTCACATTGACTTGACCTAGTGAAGCGTCTTAGTAAACATAAAGAACAACTATTACGTTTTTTTAAACAATTGTCCAGACTGAGGCTTGAGTTTACGAATTGACGGTTTATTAACCCAACTTTACACAGGCTACTGTTTGGCCGTAGCCCACGCCAAATAAATGGATACCCCACAAACCAACCGACACAGTGTTTCGATTTCCAGAGCGCAACTTTTCAGGCTTGGGTGAGATTGGTGCAGGTGAAGAGGCTTGACTTCACTGCTGCCTCTGTGCAGCCCGCACATTTCACGAATTAAGATTGTGGCTAGTGACATGATTGAGTACAACATAGCATTCAGAACAAAGGATCGGTGCTACCTCATGATAGGGGTGCCGTGTCTGCACTCTTGTCCATCGTATGAAAGGACGCTTTGACCAGTGTTGCGAAAACTAACGTTATGAGATGAGGCATGTACAGTTGAAGTCGGAAGTTTACATACACTTAGGTTGGAGTCATTCAAACTTGTTTTTCAACCACTCCACAAATTTTTTGTTAACAAACTATAGTTTTGGCAAGTCTGTTAGGACATCTACTTTGCGCATGACACAAATATTTCCAACAATTGTTTACAGACAGATTATTTAACTTATAATTCACTGTATCACAATTCCAGTGGGTCAGAGATTTACATACACTAAGTTGACTGTGCCTTTAAACAGCTTGGACAATTCCAGAAAATTATGTCATGGCTTTAGAAGCTTCTGATAGACTAATTGACATCATTTGAGTCAATTGGAGGTGTACCTGTGGATGTATTTCAAGTCCTACCTTCAAACTCAGTGCCTCTTTGCTTGACATCATGTGAAAATCAAAAGAAATCAGCCAAGAGCTCAAAAAAAAATGTAGACCTCCACAAGTCTGCTTCATCCTTGGGAGCAATTTCCAAACATGTTCTGTCTCCTAGAGATGTATGTACTTTGGTGCAAAAAGTGCAAATCAATCCCAGAACAGCAGCAAAGGACCTTGTGAAGATGCTGGAGGAAACCGGTACAAAAGTATCTATATCCACAGTAAAACGAGTCATATCGACATAACCTGAAAGGCCTCTCAGCAAGGAAGAAGCCACTGCTCCAAAACCGCCATAAAAAGCCAGACTACGGTTTGCAACTGCACATGGGGACAAAGATCACACTTTTTGGAGAAATGTCCTCTGGTCTGATGAAACAAAAATAGAACTGTTTGGCCATAATGACCATTGTTATGTTTGGAGGAAAAAGGGGGAGGCTTGCAAGCTGAAGAACACCATCCCAACCGTGAAGCACCACGGTGGCAGCATCATGTTGTGGGGGTGCTTCGCTGCAGGAGGGACTGGTGCACTTCACAAAATAGATGGCATCATGAGGCAGGACAATTATGTGGATATATTGAAGCAACATCTCAAGACATCAGTCAGGAAGTTAAAAGCTTGGTTGCAAATGGGTCTTCCAAATGGACAATGACCCCAAGCATACTTCCAAAGTTGTGGCAAAATGGCTTAAGGACAACAAAGTCAAGGTATTGGAGTGTCCATCACATAACCCTGACCTCAATCCCGAAGAAAGATTGTGGGCAGAACTGAAAAGACGTGTGCGAGCAAGGAGGCCTACAAACCTGACTCAGTTACACCAGCTCTGTCAGGATGAATGGGCCAAAATTCACCCAACTTATTGTGGGAAGCTTGTGGAAGGCTACCTGAAACGTTTGACCCAAGTTAAACAATTTAAAGGCAATGCCACCATTTGTGTCCTTGTACTTCCATCTTAAGTCAGCAACAACTATCCATCATGTTGTTCATCTGCAGGTTCACTGAATTCTGCTAAGCAAAGGTGGCCAGCGCAGGGACAGAAGGACAGAGCAGCATTGACTCATTCTTGACCACCACAGGTGTCCAAGTGTACAGCCAGGGCCACCCCATGCAGAAGACCATAAGAGGCTATACTCTAAGACCTGATCATTTCCTGCAACCTGCCTATGTCCTTCGTGGACAACCCTCACTTTAGGAATTTCATGTCAGTGGCGCCTGCATGACTTAAGACTGAACAAAGAGGCTACAATCAAAAGTGCCCTAGAGAAGACAGAATCAGTGTCTGTCACTAGATATATGGACTGACAGCACCATGAGGGGCTTCATGGGAGTAATGGCCATGCAAGAGAGAAACTCAGACGGGAGTCAGTTCTGTTGAGCTGTGATAGATTCACAGGGTCACACACTGGGGAAAGGATCAGTGATACATTTGAAGTAATGTGATAATTTTGGCATAAAACATCAATTATATCATATGTGATAATGCTGTAAATATGAAAAAGGCCTTCACAGTTTGTTTCCCCAAAGCAAGCAATGAATGATGATGTGGATAATCCCAGCCTATGGGAAGAATTTGGTGAAGAGTACATTACTGATGCTGAAGCCATTCAAACCAACTGCAGGCAGCAGTGCTTACAGTGCTTTGCCCCGTTCATTACAACTGGTGATTAGAGATGGACTAAAGGAAACAAAAATCATAAACAGTGTGATGGCTAAGGTAACTAAACTTTGCAGCTTACTACATACTACCTGTGGTCTGAAAGAAGCATTTGAAGCTGAGTTCGGAGCCAATCGTAATATCCCTGCTGCTGTGTCGACCAGATGGAATTCCATCCTCCGGATTGTTAAAGCAGTCACCAATCTGAATTAACAAAGAGTCAATACTCTACTTGAGGCACAAGGACATAATGAGCTCTGCTTATCACCAAGGGAATGGAGCCAGCTATTGGAGCTAGTGGACATTTTGGACCCTTTTGACCAGGCCTCCAACCTTACTCAGGTGGAGAAAGTGGTGACACTCAGTGCTGCCCTTCCTTGTGTACTGACACTCAACTATCATCTGCAAAGTATACTGAGCACAAGTCGTCACCTAGTCAGTCTAGTAAAAGCACTGCAGCGGTCACTCAAACGCCGATTCCAGGGGCTGTTTGTGAATGTCAGAACTGAGCACTCGGATGACAGGCAACAAAACCTCCATTTGGTGACAATGTAATACATAATGGCTGCACTGCTGGACCCATCTTTCTGCCTGTTCTGGCTTGATCATGATGTCTTCATACCACATGAAGATAAAGCTGAATTTAAGGAGAGTCTGATTGGTAGGTACAATGCATTGCAACATGCAACATTTTCTATGTCACTTTTTTTTAATGTAGAATGTATACTGTTATATTCTTGATCATATACATAATTTAAAAAAAAAAATTCAGACCTTGTTTGGCTGAGGCACGGAAAGTCACCGTTAAGGATAACAGTAGTGGTGAAGAAGAAGAACAACCACCTGCCAAACCCTCCAGAATGTTCTCTGGCTACCGCAACAAGATCCGCAAGAAGAAAGGAGACAAAGTAATGTCAGAGCAGAGATTATTCGCTACATTCAAGTATCTTCTGATGAAAATGAAGTTGATTGCTTAGATTTTTGGAGAATCCATGCATAAGACTTTCCAAGGCTCAAGCAGGTAGTAATGACCGGTTTGGCCTGCCACCAGTGCCCCAGTGGAGAGAGAGTTTTGTCATGGAGGCCTCATCATGCACCCTCATAATGCCAGGCTCAGTGCAAGAACACTGACAAACTTGATCTTTCTGAAATGTAACCTGTCTGCAACAGAAATGTTCTCTTTGCTACTTGTGACAGGAAATTGTATTTCTGTTACGTGTCCAGGTCAGTAAGTATATTTTAGGGATAAAGGTCATTACGTTTGATATATAGGACACTTTATTAGTGCAATTATTGAACAGCAGTTGTCAGTCATTTTGGTTGTCGTTCTGTCACACCCTGATCTGTTTCACCTGTCCTTGTGATTGTCTCCACCCCCTCCAGGTGTCGCTTATTTTCCCCAGTGTATTTATCCCTGTGTTTCCTGTCTCTCTGTGCCAGTTTGTCTTGTATGTTTGTCAAGTCAACCAGTGTGGATTTCCCTGTACTCCTTTTTCTCTTCACTAGTCCTCCCGGTTTTGACCGTTGCCTGTTTTCTGGACTCCATTCCCGCCTGTCTGACCAATCTTTCTGCACTGACCTAGAGCCTGCCTACCCTTCGGTACCTACTGGACTCTGATCTGGTTTGACCTTTTGCCTGTACACAACCATTCTCTTGCTTACCACTTTTTGGATTAATAAACATGTAAGACTCCAACCATCTGCCTCCTGTGTCTGCACCTGGGTCTTGCCTTGTGCCCTTGTAACGTTCATACTTGTCATTAATCTTCTATCACCTACAGATTTTCTGTTTGTGTGACAGAATGAAGTGAAATATAGACAATGTTTGCAAAAAAATTCATATCTGGTACAATTTGTTTTATTAATGTAAACTGTACCTTTTTTAAAGGAAATATATTTTGATTTAAATAGTGCCTGATGTTCTTTCATACATGTATGGACTAATGAACAAGGGTGTCTCTTCAAATAATTGACAAGGTTTATAGACCTAACCCACAGCAGGCAGAAAGCCCTTGCCAAAATGGACTTTAGACTGAACTTAGACTTAACTTGAACTCTATGTGCTGGAGAGGATGCGAAATAGCAAACAACTGTAAGAATGAATTAAATCAAATGTATTTATATAGCTGATATCTCAAAGTGCTGTACAGAAACCCAGCCTAAAACCCCAAACAGCAAGCAATGCAGGTGTAGAAGCACGGTGGCTAGGCAAAACTCCCTAGAAAGGCCGAAACCTAGAGAGGAACCAGGCTATGAGGGGTGGCCAGTCCTCTTCTGGCTGTGCCACAGCAGCACGGCCAGGTGGACTGGGGACAGCAAGGAGTCATCATGTCAGATGGTCCTAGGGCTCAGGTCCTCAGAGAGAGAGAAAGAAAGAGAGAATTAGAGAGAGCATACTTAAATTCACACAGGACACCGGATAGGACAGGAGAAGTACTCCAGATATAACAAACTGACCCTAGCCCCCCGACACAAACTACTGCAGCATAAATACTGGAGGTTGAGACAGGAGGGGTCAGGAGACACTGTGGCCCCATCTGATGACACCCCCGGATAGGGCCAAACAGGAAGGATATAACCCCACCCACTTTGCCAAAGCACAGCCCCCACACCACTAGAGGGATATCTTCAACCACCAACTTACCATCCTGAGACAAGGCCGAGTATAGCCCACAAAGATCTCCGCCACGGCACAACCCAAAGCGGGGCGCCAACCCAGACAGGAAGGTCACATCAGTGACTCAACCGACTCAAGTGACGCACCCCTCCTAGGGACGGTATGAAAGAGCCCTAGTAAGCCAGTAACTCAGCCCCTGTAATAGGGTTAGAGGCAGAGAATCCCAGTGGAAAGAGGGGAACCGGCCAGGCAGAGACAGCAAGGGCAGTTCGTTGCTCCAGAGCCTTTCCGTTCACCTTCACACTCCTGGGCCAGACTACACTCAATCATATGACCCACTGAAGAGCTGAGTCTTCAGTAAAGACTTAAAGGTTGAGACCGAGTTTGCGTCTCTCACATGGGTAGGCAGACCCTTCCATAAAAATGGAGCTCTAAAGGAGAAAGCCCTGCCTCCAGCTGTTTGCTTAGAAATTCTAGGGACAATTAGGAGGCCTGCGTCTTGTGACCGTAGCGTACGTGTAGGTATGTACGGCAGGACCAAATCAGAGAGATGGGTAGGAGCAAGCCCATGTAATGCTTTGTAGGTTAGCAGTAAAACCTTGAAATCAGCCCTTGCCTTGACAGGAAGCCAGTGTAGGGACAGTGTGAGACTCTTTTACCCATTTCAGACAGAAGTATGTTACTTGCAGAAAAATATATATGTTTATATGACCCCCTTTCAAACAGCCTCTTATTTACCACTTATTGCAAGTAGACCCCTTTTATACATATCAGTGGGTGACTGGCAAATTGAGAGAGGTGGGTGGTGGTGTTAAACCATGGGGGCTGTGTGCAGTTCAAATTAGTGAGGTGTTAAACAACGGAAGTGTTAATGAATTTACCTGCAAAAAAGCTGAGAACTATTCCCACAGACCTGAAACCTGTTTTGGTTACAGGGTCTGAAAATGCAGCAATCATGACTTTCAGATATACGAAAAAAGCTGGTATCAAAATGCAGGCATGTTAATATAGCGGGATTTTGGTGTGTGTTATGAAAGGGGTTTTTGAAACTCCTATCAGATCAGTGGGTATTCATTTAAAACTTCAAAGAATATGGTTATATGTGGGTACAGTATGTGTTAGTTTTGCCTGCCACTCCTACACTGAGAAGAACAGCATGGTGGATGGTGGAGGGTGGGGTCCTGCATCATACAGCGTTTAATTAATCACCGGGCTCATTCTTAAAAGTAATATGTGAAGGGGGAACAAAATGTCAGACAAATCCTGGTTCTTGTTCCATCTTTGTTCCCTTGTGTTCTATTAATTCGGTTTATGATGTTGAGGATTGGTTTGAATTAAACCTGCCCATTCTCACAGGCTTGTTGTTGTTCATTGGTGATGCCTTGATAATGGTAAGGGATTAGCTGTAGATGGGTATAAACGTCACACCTAGTAACAAACAAAGATTCTATATATCACAATGCTAACAAACCTCACCCTGTATCCATGGTAAACACAGAACAGATCTGTCACTCGGAGTGGGTTGTTGTTTGACTTCTACAAACAAGGGAGACATTAGAAAAGTCTGCTTGACAACATTCCTGCACCCACACCCACAAGGCATAGAAACTGACCGTATTTTCCCCCACCTACTGTATGCATTAGACTTTTGTGGTTGGGGCTGTCTGCAAACAGACCCTCCCAGAGGTGTAAAACATGTGTACACAGAAACTTTCCATGGAAACGATTCCCTCATAACTAAAAAGTGAACAGATAACTGTAAGAATCTCACATTACCATTATTTGATAGTTGTACAGTGCAACTTGTACTATAAAAACATCATTCTCAAATCAACACATGCAAGCCTGTGTCATGTTGTTGTACATACTTTTCATGCAGGTGGGAAAGTTGCTTCGTAGGGCAGGGATCATCAACTAGTTTCAGCCTCGGGACTATTTTTTTCTTGAGAGGATGGTCGGGGTCAGAACTTAACTACAAATTATTTGTAGACTGCAAATTGGCTACAAGAAGCCCAAACAGATATATAATATTTGACTAAAACATAAACATTTCAAACCTATACGTTCACATATATCTCTATATTATGCGTGGGAATACTTTGGAACAGATTTCGAAAATTAAAATCACTTGGAGCTGATTTGCTGGTATTTTTACAGTCTTTTATAAACAGCAATAAAAATAAAGAAATAAAACATTACATTTTTTTGCACAGAAAACTTGTGGGGCCTCATAAAATCACCCACGGTCCAAATACGGCGCGCGGACCGCCATTTGGGGAACCCTGCATTAGGGTGTGATCTCCCATATAGAGATTAGGGAAATAAAGGCATGGCCTTGGGGGAAAACCTGTATGAATACGCCCTGACACGCAGCCTCTCCAATTCTAGTATATGTCTGCCATATGAAGGGAGCAGCGTGGTGACATCAAAGCACAACAGGTAGGTCTAGGAATTCAGTGTTCATATGTCAGTTCCTTGTACTCTAGCATGGAGATATTCATCAGCATTGATATACTGATTTCTCCTGAGGACTGAGTTTGGAAAACACTGTTTAAGAGTGGTAGGTACGGGACCAAAATGGCTTAGAAATTTAGCCTCAAGATTCAATGTTGATGTGGCACTTGACCCACTATGCTATTTTCTTTGCACATATGTCATAATGCTGAGTCTACCTTTTTTAATCAGTGGCAATGCGAAATGGTATAACAAATGGTGGTTAGAGAGGTTTTAACAGACACTTGCCATTCATGTGTTGTGATCCCTAACTTTCCATGAGACACTGAACATTCCACTAAACTCTTAGCAGTTCTGACTGAATGATTGTTAATCTGTCAACATCCTGTTGCTCTGTTTCATGTGCATGTTTTTCTATTGCAGTTCTTGTCTTCACACTGTTTTCAGTCTGATTATGTAACGGTGACAGCCTGTTAGGACTCTTAAGTAGAGTTGAGACTTCCCTTCTCTCATCCTCATCGTAATTGTTAGGCTACGCTGTACACGCAGAATCCAGAAAGTAGGCTAATCTTGAAGTGTATATTGACATGAATACCTTGGCTGGTTTACTTTTGAAATTAATTTAATGTGTGCAGGGGGTGTTATGGCTTTGTCTGCTGAAATAAACATGGCACCTCATTTCAAATAAAATTGTATTTGTCACATGTGCTGAATACAACTGGTGTAGACCTTACAGTGAGGCTTACTTACAAGCCTCACTGTAATGCGAATAGTCTGGGTAACCAAATTTCCAGACTCAAAGTAGGTCTGGTCTGACATGTGTGGGGTGAGGATAGGATGGGTCTTGGGTTGCAAAATGCTGGTAACCTTCCTAAAAATCCATGGTTTGAGAAGTCTTGGTTGGTGACTTCCCAGATGTCATGCTTATTGATATAATTCCAGGAGTCTTCCAACCAGGATTTCTGAAGTGGTGGGGAAAAAAGAGAAATTGGGGGAAGTTACTGGAATTTAGCAACCCTAGGTTGTCCCCGTTTGATATGGTCTGACATGACAACATTCTTACAATGCTGTACAGAAAGCGGTACTCTTATCAGTAATGTATACACAGTACACAAGACATTATGAATGCCTTCCTAATAGTTGCACAGCTTTTGCCCTTAGAACAGCATCAAATTGTTGGGGGTATGGACTCTACAAGGAGTTGCAAGTGTTCCACAGGGATGCTTCCCACAGTTGTCAAGTTGGCTGGGTGTCCTTTGGGTGGTGGAACATTGATACATGGGAAACTGAGTGTGGAAAAACCCAGCAGCGTTGTAGTGCTTGACACTCAAACTGGTGTGCCTGGCAGCTACTGTACCCCATTCAAAAGCACAAATATTTTCTTGCCCATTTGTTTGTGTGCCATTCAGAGGGCAATCTTTTTTTTTTTTTTAGAGTGAAGCAGCTTTAATATAGCAGATTGTGGCTTCTATCAATGTAATTGTCTGCATTTCTAAACCCCCATATTATTTTTTATAGATGTATAATCCTTGTCTCATGACTTAAATCCTCATTTAGCCTGTCTACCTCCCCTTCATTTACACGGAAGTGACTATAACAGGTGACATCAATAAGGATCATAGCTTTCACCTAGTCAGTTTATCATGCAACTCTTTTGTACACAGTGTATCTGTCATAGCTCTGTGAGAAGACTGGTATGGTTCCAAAGATTAAGTTAGGTGGTGGACAAAGTTTAAGGCTAAAGTTTAATGTAAACTAACATTTAAGTGTACTTTCTCTCAGGACCTGCGGTTGCAGTATTTGAAACATACAATTCACATTTCTCACCCTCTTTTTCAGATAAAATGAATGTAAGTAGTTTTCTTAATTCTGTCATTTGTTTAGTGCAGGAATATCCATACATCTTAAATAAATCAGGGAGGCATCTTGAAACATTAAATGTGTGCACATCACAATCCTCTCATCCCCCTTCTTCCCCTTGCTCCCCTGTAGCTGTCAGATGCTCTGGGTGGTGGACCGGGCTGTCCAGGCCAGAACAACCAGCAGGGTGGTGGGGGCGTGTGGCCTGGTGGACAACCCAACCAACCAACATGGCCAGGACAGCCTGGTGTTCAACCGGCTTGGCCTGGTCAGCAGCAACCAGGCCAGCCCACCCCCATGTGGCCTGGACAACAACCAAACCCTTCCCAACCCTCATGGCCGGGGCAACAACATGGAGGTGGAGTACAGCCCAGCCAGCCAACCTGTCCCGGACAACCAGGGGGAGGACCGCCCAGCCAGCCAACATGGCCAGGGCAGCCTAGCCAACCTACTGCTCCTCAACATCATTCACTGGTAAAGGAAGACGTTTAATCCTGAAGATATTGGTTATGATGATTTTGAAAAACAAAGAACAAGGTTCTTATGGTTCATTATTGCTATGGCAGACAGCGATCAAGACCTCTACTCTGATATTTGTGTAAGCCTGTCTGAATGAAATGGCAGTTTTTATAGTTTATTTTTCTTAACAGACCCATTTTATTTCCCCAACAGAAAGTGCCATATGTTCAGAACCTGCCAAACGGATGCTATGACGAGATGGTCATCACCATTATCGGGACAATTAACCACAATGCCAAAATGTCAGTTTTCACATCAAAATATAGTTATAATTTAGGTGACTTGTGAACATCTCCATTGCAGTCATTTCCACATTATGATTCTGAATGTTACTACTATCTCAGTCATGTAGCCAATTATAGGTACTTGATTGGCATACCACCTTGACATGTTGCCTGCAAACCTCTTCTACTGTAGCCTGGGTACCAGTCTGTCGGTGTAATGTTTGATATGACAAGATGTCTGGCATGACAAGGGGTTAAAATGATGGCACAAACCAATTTTGAACCAGGCTACGCACAAGCTAAGGATCAAATATGGTTGATCTTTTTTTTTTGTCAGAATGTGACTCATAAGTATCGTGATGTAAAAAGAGACTAATGGGAGGATTTGCATAGATAATCAAGGTTGGCAGACAGTAGCCTAATCCCAACAGAGCATCTTGACACATTATTTATAGTTCTCAACTGATTGCATTTTCAGTCATGTAATGACAGTGGGTGAGGTATGAACAAATTATATGAATTCAATGCCAGATAATACCTACCACAAATCACTAAAGTCAAGAGCACTAACTACGGCCACAGTCTCAGAGCCCATACATCACCATGGAAACATCTGAGTGCTGATGAGATGGCTTGCACAACATGCATTCCTCATAAAACATAATGCTGTTGTCTGACTTAGACAAATGCGTTTAACTAGTGTCTATCACAAAATCCTTGCTTCATGTTATTTGCCTGGTCACAGATCTGATTGAGCGCTAAACTCCGTTGGTCATTGTCAAGCCAAACTAAATTGTTTGACATTATAGCACAGACTGGCACATAAGCTACCATGCTCTTATTTTAATGTAAATGTCAGGATAATCTTGACTAATGTAATGTTACTATCTCCTTTTAGGTTCACATTGAACCTGACCAAAGGGAATGACATTGCCATGCACATTAACCCTCGCTTTGATGACCATGGCAAGAAAATTATTGTGAGGAACAGTCTGATTGGCAATAAATGGGGCAAAGAGGAGAGAGGACACAACCACTTCCCCTTCACTCAGGGCCAGCCCTTTGAGGTGAGGGATCTACATTCCTGTTCACTTCATGTCAACCAATCAGTTCTGAAACTATGATGGTCAGGGTCATTGAAAATTAGTTGTGCACTATATAGGGAATAGGGTGCCATTTTGGACAGACTTGGACACCCCTATATTAATTAGATTTTTTTTCAGTTGTCATTTTAGGTTTATTTATGAATGTTGTATGATCAGTATAGTGACATTAATTTCATATCAACAGTCTTTGATTTTGCATAATGAGTTTGTGGTCCTGTGTTTTTCCAGATGAAAATCATGTGCACTAACAATGAGTTCAGGGTGGCAGTGAATAGCTCGCACCTCCTGGAGTTCAAACACCGCATCCGTGACCTCGACTCAATCAAACACCTGGGTATCTACAATGACGTCACCCTCACGTCTGTGGAGATCAATGACTTTATCTAGCAGGTTTGGTTCCAGCCATAGAAATAGAATGACTAGCATGGCCTAGCCTCAAGTTATTTATGATTCCAAAGACTTCCCTTAATTGTCTATAAACAGAAAAGTACAGTAGCTTGACTCCAGCTTTAATTAAGCCACTAGGACTGTCACATTCGGTACTAGGCCGGTCTGTTCTGTTAAAATATATTTTGATAAGTGAAATTCGTACATGGCCAATTCATACTTTGATCTTCAAGTAATTTGTGTAAGCTGGTAATGTATAGACTGCATGCAATAAATGTGGTGTTGGCAGATTTTTCTCCATGTAAAGACAATACATGAGTTGTCTTGAGTGATTGTATAATGCATCCCACTAGGTGGCAGAGTTGATATGTAAATGAGAACCACAAGAAGTCTAGTATTTGGATAGGCTGGGTAAAAACTAATTGTAGCCTACCTGTACACAGTGGAACTTAAACACCTAGGCTATTACTTTACATTAGTCGATGACGCACTGTCAGTCAAATCCTTAACCCTGCAAACATGAGCAAGTTTCTAGACTTTGCTTGTTGGTCATGTAGGATTTCTATAGTTTCTCCATGAGTGGTGATTTATCTTCAGCACTTAATGTTTACTTGGAATAAAGGGTCTTTGAGCAATATTGTTGATGATCATCTCAAGTGAAGCACTGACTTTACAGAAGGAGCATGTTGACTAAATCAACACTGCATCTTTTCACTAGCCACTAAACAAAATATGCTATTTACACCACTGACATTTCTGCTTTGATGAATTTATTTCAGTTCTCTATTTACAGACTACGGAGTGCTTCTGCTGGTGTCTATCACTAGCGTTTCTCATGTTTAGTGATGTGTTGTCACAATGTGGCATAACTTGTAAAACACTCCTGAAACTCTCACAATGGCTTTTAATTTGTATTCAAACATTACAGCCCCTGCTACCCTCCACCCCACGGCAATGAACCCCTTGTGCTGTTAAGATCTCTTAAGACGAGACTGGCAAGATGCATTTAGACATGACACATCATTGGGACTTTGCCCTGCCACTGTTTCTGGCATGCCTCTGGCTCTTGTCCATAATCTACCAGCCCGACCACATCTAACTACCCCCCCCCCCAACAACTGACAGTGTCAAGTAGACAGGGGCAAATGGGTGTGTTGACTGTGAAGGCAGTCATAGCAGCACTAACTGCAACTGAGTGGCTCATATCTCAAGGAGAGGGTGTGGCCAGTCTGATGTGGAGCAAATGTTTACAGTATGACGTGTACAATAATACACAGCTCCATGGTACCTTAAGTTGATGTACACTTGAGATACACACACACATTTTAAAAATGCTTCATTGACCAAGGTACTCGCAGGCACACTGATCTGTATGGCTAGGCTACACACAATGAAAATGGGTTACCCTCACAGGAAGCTAGTCTCGAGTTCAAAGCTTGTATGTCTTTTAAGATAAGATGGCACCTTGCCTCCGGTATATGATTCAATAATGAGTATAAAGATTGATTTAAAGCTACTGGAGGGGAAACAAAACATGGACTGATCACATTCCTCTCTACAGTAGGCTACCAGAGGAAGCTGGCACAAGTAATACATCCCAAATGGAACCCAGTTCCCCATATTAGTGCACTACTTTTGGACTTCAGAGTCCTATTGGCCCTTGTCAAAAGTAGTGCACTATAAAGAGACTAGGGTGCCATTAAGGGACACAAAGACACCTTAGTATCCTGAAGTCAGGTCACTGATACATTTTTTCATGATGGAAACTATGAACAGTCTCGATGGAAACTGAAAACAGATTATTTATTAAATTACTCTAATGCCCATGTGTAAACTGCTGTGAACTTCATAAAGGTTGGAACTTTAAATTGCTCTTATCGTTTTTGCACCTGCTTTATGGAATGGCTTGATATGGATTTCAGGACCTATAATTTTGGCTCAACTAATCTATTTTAAAAGTCTTGTCTCATTTGTTTCCTCAAGTGGGCCTAGGCCTATTCCCAAAATGTAAATGACCAATAAAAGTGATCAATATTTGTTCAACTTTTCATGAAAGATTACTGCATGTTCAATGGAAAGAAGTGTAGTAGGACGATCAACCAACGTGAGTTCGAGGTGCAACCAAAAAGTGCTGACTCACCATGTGTTTTCAATGGATAAGTATAATTGTGTCTGTAATTTGCTTATGCATGAATTTCCGTATGTTCTTTGATCTTTTTGCGCGCGCATGATGGTTTTGCGGACGCGTTGAATAAGCAAGCCAAGCACGTCAGAACGCTGCGTGGACGTCCTCCACCAGTAGTTTTGTAGTAGTGACTGGCTAGCTATCCAGTAACTGTGATTAACGACGTTAGCACCAATACGGCCGAAAGGAGAACGATTTGACTCATTTATTTCATAGTTATTAAGACCGTATGGATACGGTTATAATTTCTTGTAAGGATTCTGTTGAGCCGTGAAGACGGCGCTGCTTTGCCCCCCAAGTGCTCCTAGCAAGGGGATTGGAGACCTTTCATTTCCGAGTTTTCGCAGCAGCAGGTCAGCTTGAACCTTTGCTTTGGTACTCTAACTATGGCTAGAATAGGTAGCTAACTACATGGATGAATAAAACAAATATATAGCTAATATTGTTCAACTGAGTTGACACATTGCTGTGCGCGTCACTAGCTAAAATATCTCGTCAAGTTGCCTCGCTAAATTAGAATTTGTGTAGCTAACGTTAGCTAGCTATTAACAGTGCTCACGTTCGTTACTTACTAGTCGAGGTTGGTGGCGTGGAAGACTGCTCTGCATTTCACTTTAGGTAATTGGTTAGCTAAATATTTGTCCACACAACGTAAACTAGCTAACGTTATGGACTTGTTTTTTACGGAATAGGCATTACCATTAGTTTCTCACCATGGCATAGGTAGTTAACTGCTACACCCTTGATTCAAGGCTTGGCTGTGATGTTGTGTTTCTGTACATTGGTGCAAAAGGCCTTTTTCAATTGGAGCAACCGTTGTTATAAACGTTGACATCTCGTTTTGCTTAAATTTAACGAACTAATTTATAGCTATCATTAACTAGTTAGCTATATATCAATCACCTTGGTAACTTCCACCTTGTTTTGGCAATACGTTAGCAAGCTAACAGCTAGCTAGCTAACGTTAGTAAGTTTCGGCACAGGCAGCACAACAAGCTCAAACATGTATTAGCCAATTCGAACGATGGTAACACTTCGTTTTGTAAACATGAACGTGGCATTGTGTGAAAATATCTTAATTTGCTGTTGTGTCGCGGTGTTGCTAAATAGCCAAACAGCTAATTTCCTAAGTTATTAATTTATTGACATGAGTAATACTAATCAATGGGATAACATACACATTTGCCTACTTTAGAATGATATGTCGATAACCACGCTTGTATTGTATCATTATTTGCAAGTGTGTCATTTCGCCAACTTGTATCATGTGTGGAAAAATGTAACGGTAGCAAAGTTGTAACTTGACATTTGAAGACATTCAATGCGATTTGCAAACATGCAACTCGATTTGAGGATGAATATACCCTTTTCCAGTACTAACGTCACGCACAGATGCGGACGACGCTTGGCTGCAGTAAGATCGCCATCTGCGCCCATTCAACACAGCCTAGATGTACGTTATTACTATTAAACAAAATCACTTTCTGGGGTTCTCATACGCTTACAATTATGTTTTGATTCTTGCTTTTAACAGTCGCTAAGATTATAGTTGGTTGTGATCTTTGTAAAATAACTATTTTGGATGCAGCAATTGTTAGCTAGAATGCTAACGCGCATTGATATAGGCTGTAGCAAACGCTAGCCAAATAGCCATTTTACTGGTAGTTAAAAAAAAAGTATAATGCAGTTGATTTGCGATGATGAAACAAACATTATATTAAGCATGACATTCATACAAGCCTTGAAATCCAATTATAATCCAAAAGTAGTGTGAAATGCACTCAAAACCATTTTAGCGTTCTATAACTCCCCTTGTTCTGCCACCAACTTCCGCGCATCGCAGTCCTGCGCAATGTTTGTAAAAACACAGAAAGAGGTCTATGCAACTCATTAATAACTAAACTTGCGAATCTTCTAAATGATACATGTTGCCCATGTCGTACATGCTTGCTCAGAGTTTTGACACGAATGAGAGGTCTAACAATTTTTTTTGTAGTTTGAAATTCACTGAAATTCACTGAGGGACCTTACAGATAATTGTTTGTGTGGGGTGCAGAGATGAGGTAGTCATTTAAAAACTCATAATAAACACTATTGCACACAGTCCATGCAATTTATGTAAGGCAGTGTTTCTTTTTTCCCCCTTAAACATAGAAGGCAAATAATTTATCCCAAACCAAATATAAGTGTTGATATTAGTTATTACTTCAACATTAGTGTGTTTGATCAATTTCTAATACATTTAACACTTTTTCTGGTAGCTGTCTAAGACCCCCTTTCTATGTGTTTGACCAGAAATCAAAGCCTTTGCTTATTTCACATTTTTTAGGATGGGAAATGGTAGGAAAATGTATGCCGTAATTTCTCAAATGTACTTTTAGCTTTCATTTGACACCCAATTTGACATGTTCTTATGAACCTCACATGTTGGTGCTCAAATGGGTCCTTTTACTTGGAAATGTCCATATTTAATATTAGTGAAGAACTTTCGATAACGGTTGTGCTTTAAAGTGCATCACTTCCCATTTTAAACTGTGAGTCTTAAAATGACAATCTTTTGAAGAAGTAAACAGCTGCTTGTTGTGAAGTGCTAAAGGTTATGTTACACATGATTAGTCCTATACACTTGTTTGTCCTGCAAATACGCTTTTAGCACAAACTTTGTACTTAGGCCTGGACTGTGATTTAACAAGTCAATTGTCTGAGAGGTTTTAAAGGGTATGTTTTTGCCATGTGGGATGTTCAGTGTCACAGCAGTGTTTTGCTAATTTGTACAGAGTGTAGTTACAAGATTTTCCTACAGTGCAGTACTCAAAATGGGTTGGATAATAAAGTCCAATAAGCCAATTGGCAAAAAGCATTTTCTTGAACAAAGTCACCGTGAGTTCTTGTTGTTGTACAGTGATGCTGAAATCTTCCTATTTCTACCTATTCTCATGCTACTGTCTGTGACTTGTAACTGTTTATGATTTAATTATTCCTTCTGTCGTTTGTGGTTTGGGATGAGGATGTAGGCTTAGTGCCTGATTATTGAGCGAGTTCAGTGGTTAATTGTACAGCCAGAGAAGGCTTTGGCACTTCCAGGGAATTGAAGCAGATGTTTCAGGGTGGATGTTGTCTCCATCAATTTCAATATTGTACAGCAACTCCATAACCTCAACTACTGTAAAACATTCGGAAAAAGACACAATAACGATCTTCAGCTTTGCGCAGTAGATCACCTGCTAGGTGTCGACCAACGGTGGCAATTCAACATGTAGAATAGTTGGGAAATTAACAGAAAATGAGGGCAGCTGTTCTGTGGTCAGAGGTGATAGGACAGCCACCCGCTGCTTTTAACCGTTCATCGGCAGTCTGTTTGGCCTTTTAGTCAGTCAACCCATCAGAAGAACCCATTAGCCTAACTGTCCAACATCAATCATCTCACATGTTAGGCCTATAGGCCCAAATGTGTGCAAATGCGCAATGATTTATGCTTTAAAGGGACGCTGACCTTAATGGTTTGGCCTTGTTTTTTTTCTTGCTCATTAAGTGCTTGCGGCCATGACTGAAGCCAAACGTGAGTTGTCTTGGGGGTGTGGTTTGATGTGAGTGTGTCTTTGCCATTCAATCACAACAAACCAAGGGCAGTACAGTTGTGAGTAGTAACAGCGAGGTAAGCAAAGCTAGCCTAGCTTTTGTAGAGAAGTTTAGGACTTCTTCTGTCCTGACTCACCATATCAAGATGGTACATTTAATTCAGTTCAATGTGTTGGCTAAAGCCTGCGCTGACCTGTATTTAGCCAAGCTGACAGCAGCTAGCTAGTATAGCTTGTGCATAGCTGCAGCCGGCTAGCCTAACTAGAGGATTTCTTTGAAATCCCAGTTATGCCAAAATTGCAAGAACCAGTGTCTGAAATGTTAACATTTTACCGTAGAAACAGTAACAACTGCAAGTTGAATGCCCTGTCTTCAGTCAGCTGTCCTACAAAGCCAATATTCTATAGCTAACTGGCTAGGTTATGTCTCCTATTAGATATTTTCCAGGTGATAAATCCCAGAACTACTAATCTCCCTACAGGTGTAGGCTACATGTGGACATTGCACAAACATCGCCCAGTTTGAGTGTCAATGTGCTTATTGGCAAACAATCAATGGGTGTGTTTGTTACATACAAAGCATTTTCTGCTGTAATTATCACATTGATGTGCTTATAAACGCCTACGACTTTACCTAGCAAATCAAAATAAGTTGTGTAGAGTACAACTTCAGCTGTCTAACCAGAACTATTATGGCATTATACATCTATGGTCGGTCTAAGGATTTGGCTGTCAAACCAGTAACCACACAATGACACTTGTAGCTCTCTGGGTAAAGTTGTCTTCAATTCTCCAGTGGGTGTGCATGAAGTCCCTTCCATCTATTACAGGTTATGGACCGGTGCAGTCAGTTGTCAGGAGGGGTGGAGTGCATGACACTCCTGGATATGACAGCATTTTGCTTCAACTCATGAGTCCAGCAGGCAGTCCATTAACTACAGGCAAATGTGAGATGCAAGAAGATTGCACTCTTTTCATACTGTAGGCTATACTGACCAATTCAAAGCTTCCTCCAGGAGAGAAGAGTCCAATTGCTGAACTTACAGTGCTGTGAAAAAGTAATTGTTCCCTTTCAGATTTTCTTTTTGCATTTTTTTTTGACACTGAATGTTATCAGATCTCCAGCCAAAAACGAATATTAGATAAAGGGCACCTGAGTGAACAAATAACACATTTGGATACTTTAATTTAACTCTTTACACTCATACCCTTATACGGGCTGAAAATGGCAGAGTTGGACACTAACAAGTGCCTAAATTGAAACGCAGTGGCTCTACAGTAATATGCTGTACATGATGTCAGAGCTCAAATTCTCTGGTTCACAGCGCAGTATTGGTTTTGACTGACTGACTTCTGAACTTGAGCACCGCAAGCGACAAGAAGTTGCCCCCATCCTTCCCGCTAATTGGGCAACTTTGCAAATGTTTAGTCTGACGGAAAGGCTGTAAATAAAGATGACTCAATGTATTTTGAAAGATGTAGACATTGAGAATTATATTAAATACTGCTTTGTCATACAAGCAAGCCAAACACCCGTGAGTCCAAATGTGCACTTCACATTTCAATATCATAAAACTCCTGTAATATACAGTGTCAACGTTTATTAGGTCTGTCCCTGACAACAACAAAAAAAGTCAACCGAGAGTAATCTGTTCTTTCGCCCAAATATTTATTTGACATATACACTCTGTTTGAATAAAATCACCTATATGCACTGAGCTTGTCTGCTGCTTTAAGTGCACCGTATTATGAAATAAGACAAAATGACTAGAGGGAGTCCGACCAAAGTGTATTTGATCGGGCTCAGACTTGCTGCGCTTTTAAAAAAAATAGAGAGAAAAGTCAGCGAGTGACTGTGTGACTAGCACCTGTTGTCTCTCTCCTCTCTGCTGCAGCGACCACCACAGAACATCAAGTGTTTTTGTTTTGTGCAATCCATGTTGCTGAAACTGCAGAATAATTACAGCCATTTCTGGCTTAAGTTATCTTACTCAAATCCTTTATTTGTTTAGGAAAAACATGCCCTGTTCTCTCACCTGACATATAGCCTATGATAATGGCATCAATAAATTGGTTATAACAAACTCCAACACCGTAACACGTGACAGCATAACGGGGGAATGTTTACTAGTTGCTCAGGAGGGAAAGGGGAAGTCAGATGTCTGGAAGAAATTTGACTTAGTTGGGAAAACTACTGGAGATCTAGAAAAATAAGGCAGGTAAGGAGCAGGTGCTGTGTGCATAATTGTGCCAAATAGGTGCTGTTAGATTACAATATTATTTTGGAACAGTGTAAACAACACTAAATTCTAAGCGCACCTTTTTTTTGTGAAGCCTTATTACAGCAAAGACTAAAAACAGTCGCATGCAGTTGCTGACATGGAACGTTTATTTTTTTTGTTTAGGCAAATTATTCAAGGCTCCCTTTGTTTTATTTTAGAACTAAAATGCTTGATTGCATTTCAAATCATGAATGACTCGTCTGATGACATGAACGAATGATTGATCGATTGGTACATGTAGGCTTAAGTAAGTTGCGTATTAAAACTGCTTATCAGGATGCACTTTTAGGCCTACAGTTCGATTATGGTTATACAAGGCTGCTATACTAAGCCTACTGATTATATGTATTATTATGATCATAATTGTAATATCAAGGAGGGTAGGAGTAAGAGCTATGTTCGTATTGTGACAAACGGGTGCTGCTAGATTACACTGTTCCAAATTGAGAGAGAAATATTGTAAACAACACTAAATAAATTGTAAGTAATACCAGGGAGGCTGTTCTAATGGAAAACAAGTGTCATGCTGTTATAAAGGCTTTACAAAGATTAAAAGGGATTGGGGGATACCTAGTCAGTTGTCCAACTGAAATGTGTCTTCCGCATTTAACCCAACCCCTCTGAATCAGAGGTGCTGGGGGGGTTGCCTTAATCGACATCCATCTTCGGCGCCCGTGGAACAGTGGGTTAACTGCCCTGCTCAGTGACAGAATGACAAAACAGCCGAAATTGCTTTATCCAACATGTTGTGGTTGACTGTTTAACATGGAAAGAGCAGGTGTTCTTAATGTTTTGTATACTTGGTGTATGTGGATGACTTATAAAGTCAGGTACGTTTACCACTTAGGCGATTGATTATAGACCTAATTAAGTTGTTTTCCTATCCACTTTTCTTCGACAGTTAAGGCAAGGGCTGTTTTCTTGTCTCCTCACACCGCTCCTGCCTCCACCGCATTGTCCTCAACACCAATGTGCTAGCTAACTTTGCTATTGTGCACAAACACTGTAGCAACATGGTCTAGGAAAAGGCAGCAATTCAACAGTGCACGGTTTCAGAACCGCGGACAGTGACCGCTATCCAACGCTGAAGGAAGCGAATTTGTTATAAAATAATATTTGTATTTGTGTTGCACCATTGTTCTTAGATAATATAACCATATACAATTTCAGTAGCATGTTCTGGAGTGATGGACTGTGCCATCTACACGGCCTCCCCAATGGATTAGTCCGCTCGGACAAGTACGAATCAGACTGTTTTGTGTACCATGAAAACAAAAATTCTAATATGCGACTGGCTAAAGAAATTTCGGTCAACCAACAGCATATCGACCAAACAATCAAGCAGTCAACTAAATGGGGTCAGCCCTTACTTTTATGATCACTGTGTTGTCATATCCTGGGTTGTTCTGAGCAGAATGAGCCTATGCTTGTCGTATTGGGAAGAAATTTGGCGGGGAACACGCTTCTGCGTGCCCTCGTGACTCAATTCTATGCGCACCAAAATTATCATCTGCTTCTCTGAATTGCCTTGTGAAAGCCTAAACACTGTAAGATAGTTTTTTGTAACTTAGCTAGCCATGTTGGCAATAGAATACGCTTTGAAATGATACCCACCTGACCAGATTGTGATTTATAATAGACCATTTTTGGAATGCATAAAGGCAGGGATGCAGGGCTGTGCCCTACCAAAAAAACATAAGTCTGCTTGCTCTAGTTCTTCAACAGCACAGCTAGGAGAGCTCAAAATAGCACCTTATAACTGAAGGCTCTTTGAGTCTTAAAACTGCATTGAAATTACATAGGATCTGTGCACACTTTGGAGAGGTGTGGGGCCACTTAGAGACACCAGTTAGACCTCTCACTCAAACCCTTGTCTTATGCTGCACTTACCCCAAATAACCATGAATATTCATATGTTGCTGAACGTATCCAGAGTATTAAGATTTCTTTATCAAAAGTGGCGTAAATGTAAAATGCACATAAAATCAACAGTGTAATGTTTGCATTCAGTCTTGTCAGATTAACGGTTTTGTCCTCACCTTTTAGTCTTCTAATTGTCCAGTCTCCAAACTGTAACCTTGTAATTGCTACCATGGTAATGCATATGCATTTCATACTTCTTTTTGAAGAAACATTTCTATTCATATAGGCCAATTCTCATGAGTGTGAAGGGTTCATTAACAAAGGTATGCAACACCCAATGCCTCTGTGTGAAATGAATTGCCCCATAACACTGGTTTTCACCTTTAGCTGCAATGACTGCAACCAAACACTTCCTGTAGTTGTTGCTCAGCCTCTCACATCGCTGTGGTTGAATCTTGGCCCACTTTTCCATGTAGAACTACTTTAACTCAGTGACATTTGTGGGCTTTTAAGCATAAACTGCTCGTTTCAGGTCCTGCCACAACATCTCAATGGGGTTCAGGTCTGGACTTTGACTAGGCCATTTCAAAACTTTTAAATATTTTGCTTTTCAGCCATTCTGATGTAGACTTGCTTGTGTTTTGGATCATTGTCTTGCTGCATGACCCATATGCGTTTCAGCTCAATGGCGGATGGCCTGATTCTCTCCTTTTAGAATTCTCTTGATACAGAGCAGCATTCATGGTGTCTTTAGTGGTGACCAGGTGTCCAGATCCTGAGGCAGCAAAGCATCCCCAAACCATCACACTACCACTGTGCTTGAACATTGGTGAGGTTCTTACGCTGAAATGCAGTGTTTGGTTTTCGCCAGACGTAACTGGACCCATGTTTGCCTAAAAGCACCTGGATGATCTTCATGACTCCAGGGAAGAATGTTCTATGGACAGATGAGTCAAAAGTGGAACTTTTTGGTGACATGGGTTATGTCTGGCGAAAAACCAAACACTGATCATAATTCTTCCACAGCCATGTGAAAGACTGATCGACAACTACAGGAAGCGTTTTGGTTGCAGAAATTGCAGCTATAGGTGGCCCAACCAGTTATTTGTATTTATTATGGATCCCCGTTAACTGCTGCCAAGTAAGTATCTACTCTTCCTGGGGTCCAGCAAAATTAAAGCAGTTATACATTTATAAAAACATTACAAAAGATTTGACCTGTGTGTGTGAATAGTGTGTATGTTATCGTATGTTTCGTGTATTCATGTTTGTGTTGCTTCACAGTCCCACTTTCATAAGGTGTATTTTTTATTTTTTTTTAAATACAATTTTATTGCTTGCATCAGTTACTTGATGTAGTCATGACTTTATGTAGTACTGTATGCCTTCCATAGTCTGTTCTGGACTTTGGGACTGTGAAGAGATGTCGTGTGGGGTATGCATGAGTGCCATTAGTTCAAACAGACAGTTCGGTGTGTTCAACATGTCAATACTTCTCACAAAAACAAGTAGTGATGAAGTCAATTTCTCCTCCACTTTGAGCCAGGAGAGATTGATATACATATTATTGTTAGCTCTGTGTACATCCAAGGGCCAGCAGTGCTTCCCTGTTCTGAGCCAATTGCAAATTTCCTAAGTCCCTCTTTGTGGCATTTGACCACACAACTGAACAGTAGTCCAGGTGCTACAAAACTAGGGCCTGTAAGGACCTGCCTTTTTGATTGTGCTGTTAAGAATGCATAGCAGCGCTTTATTATGGACAGACTTCTCCCCATCCTAGCTACTGTTGTATCAATATGTTTTGACCAATCCAGTGTTACACCAAGCAGTTTAGTCTCAATTAACACATGACTCATTACAATGTTTAGTGAATGATTTGTCACAAATATAATGCCTTTAGTTTTGGAAATACTTAGGACTGACTTATGCCTTGCCTCCCATTCTGAAACAAACTGCAGCTCTTTAAAACCTGTTGTGACTCGGGGGCAGTATTTTCATTTTTGGAAGAAAAAAAACGTTCCCGTAATAAACGGGATATTTTGTCAGGACAAGATGCTAGAATATGCATATAATTGACAGCTTAGGATAGAAAACACTAACGTTTCCAAAACTGTAAAGATATTGTCTGTGAGTATAACAGAACTGATGTTGCAGGTGAAAGTCTGAGAAAAATCCAATCCGGAAGTGCCCCATATTTTGAAAGCGTTCCTATGAGTCCCTATTGAGCTGCGAATGTGCTATCAACCAGCTTACGCTTTCTACGTATTCCCCAAGGTGTCTACAACGTAGTTTTACGCATTTATGTTGAAGAATAGCCGTAGGCGGCTACATTGCGCAAGTAGTCACCTGATGCCCCCAGAGAGATTCTCGCGTAAAATACAGAGGTAGCCATTACTCCAATCGGTCCTACTGAAAAACGACTGCAATTTCCAGGCGATTTCTCAGCCAAACGTGAAGAACAAACGGAGCTATTTCGCCTACAAAAATTATCTTTTTGGAAAAAAGGAACATTTGCTATCTAACTGGGAGTCTCGTGAGTGAAAACATCAGTAGCTCATCAAAGGTAAACAATTTAATTTGATTGCTTTTCTGATTTCGGTGACCAAGTTACCTGCTGCTAGCTGGACAAAATGCTATGCTAGGCTATCGATAAACGTATACAAATGCTTGTCTAGCTTTGGCTGTAAAGCATATTTTGAAAATCTGAGATGACAGGGTGATTAACAAAAGGCTAAGCTGTGTCTCAATATATTTCATTTGTGATTTTCATGAATAGGAATATTTTCTAGGGATATTTATGTTGCGTTATGCTAATTAGTTTCAGGCGATGATTACGCTCCGCATCCGGGATGGGGAGTCAGAGGTTTTAAGTGTTGTAGTCATTTCAGTTGCTGGGGTAGCTGACGTATAGTGTTGCGTTATCCGCATACATAGATACATTGAATAAAGCCAATGTCGTTAGTAAATATTGAAACCGGGCCTAGACAGCTGCCCTGGGGAATTCCTTATTCTACCTGGATTTTGTTGGAGAGGCTTCCATTAAAGAACACCATCTGTTCCATTAGACCGGTAACTCTTTATCCACAATATAGCAGAGGGTGTAAAGCCATGACACAAGTTTTTGCAGCAACAGACTAGGATCAATAATGTCAAAAGCCACGCTGAAGTCTAAAAATGCCTCCACAATCTTTTTATCATCAATTTCTCTCAGCCAAACAGTCATTTGTGTAAATGCTGTGCTTGTTGAATGTCCTTCCCTATAAGCGTGCTGAATGTCTGTCAATTTGTTTATTGTAAAATAGCATTGTATCTGGTCAAACACAATTTATTCCAAAACTTTACAAAGCGTTGGTAACAGGCTAATTGGTCGGCTATTTGAGCCAGTGAAGGGGGCTTTACTATCCATAGGTAGGAGAATAACTTGTTTCCCTCCAGGCCTGAGGGCGCACACTTTCTAGTAGGCTTACATTTAAGATATGGCAAATAGGAGTGGCAATATCATCTGCTATTATCCTCAGTAATTTTCCATCCAAGTTGTCAGATCCCGGTGGCTTGTCATTGGTGATAGAAAACAATACATTCACTTCACAGAATTCAAAATTACAATTCTTGTCTTTTCGTAATTTGGTCAGATATACTTGGATGTGTAGTGTCAGCATTTATTGCTGGCATGTCATGGCTAAGTTTGCTAATTTTGCCAATGGGTTTTGTGATGAATGATGGAGTGGAGTTTGCCTTTTTGCCCAAAATTTCATATAAGGTGATCCAAAGCTTTTTACTATCATTCTTTGTCATTTATCTTTGTTTCATAGTGTAGTTATTTTTATACAGTTTAGTCACATGATTTCTCAATTTGCAGTACGTTTGCCTATCGGTTGTACAGCCAGACCTGTTTTCCATTTTATTTTGCCTCATCCCACTCAACCATACCATATTTAAATTCCTCATCAATCCACAGGGATTTAAGTTTTTACAGTTTTCTTAATGGGTGCATGCTTATTAGTAACTTGGATAAGCAATTTCATGTGGCAAGTGCAGGGTCTGGTTGCTCCTCATGACACACTACGGACCAACAAATATTCTTTACATCAACAACCTAGGAATCGCTACAAAACGTATTGTATAACCTCTTATACACTATATTAGGCCCAGCCTTTGGAACTTTGTTTTTTCTAGATCTAGCTACTACATTGTGATCACAACATCCAATAGCTTTGGATACTGCTTTAGACAAGATTTCTGCAGCATTAGTGTAGATGTGATCAATACATGTGGAGGATTTCATTCCTGTGCTGTTTGTAACTACCCTGGTAGGTTGATTTGATAACCTGAACCAGGTTGCAGGCACCAGTTAGACGCTTTCTCTTGAGTGGGCAGCCTAATGAAAGCCTGTCAATATTTACATCACCCAGAAAATTGTACCCCTCTATTGATATCATTTACATGATCAAGCATTTCACATGTTATCCAGATACTGACTGTCAGCACTTGGTGGTCTGTTACAGCTTCCCCCAGAATGGGTTTCAGGTGAAGCAGATGAACCTGTAGCCATACTACTTCAGCAGTATTTAACATGAGATCCTCTCTAAGCTTTACAGGAACTCCACCTTTTGGCATTTGTCTTTTATGTAGATCTTATAACCATGTATTGCTACCATTGTATCATCAAAGTTATTATCTAAGTGCATTTCAGAGATTGTCAGAATATGAATGTCATCTGTTACTAGCAAATTGATTTCATGGACCTTGTTTCTTAAGCTGCGTTATTAACGTGGGCTATTTTTAGTACTTTTCTGGGATGCTTGATTGTTTTTATTGCTTTAGTGGGAAGCTTAGTAGAGGTAGACATGCTCAGGTTATTTATGTTAGTGCAGGGTGTCCTGCACACAGTGGCATCCTGCTTGGGCACATCACCTCAGTGCTAACAGTTTTATTCTGGTTCATAGGCATGTGATTACTGCATACAATAGCTGTAGGATCAGCAGAGGGATTCAGGGCAGTAAGAGGGACATACATTAGGTTACTTGCGTTGTATTCCAACGCACCTGGGATAATGTACATTTTGCTGAAGCATTATGACAAGTGACACAATGGTAAGGAATAAATGAGCTGGGCTTGGGTCATTGATAAGTCATTGTCTTAATGCAGCCATGTAATGCTGTGAAAGGATCCAGGAACCCAAGTTATTTGGGCCAGATATTATGGGGAGTTTGGTGTCAAGTAGTGACCCATTCAGATCTTTAAAATCCATCTTCAGCTGTTCTGAGCTGCCCTTCATAATGTCAATCAACCCCACATAAACCATGACAGTTTCAGCCCCCGGTGCCTTGGGAATCAACCTGATGATATCCTGAACTGTAATGGGGCAATTACTTTTTCACAAAGGGGCATTGGGTTAACTTTGTTTATATACAGTCGTGGCCAAAAGTTGAGAATGACACATTAATTTCCACGAAGTTTGCTGCTTCCGTTTCTTTAGATATTTTTGTCAGATGTTACTATGGAATACTGAAATATAATTACAAGCATTTCATAATTCTCAAAGGCTTTTCTTGACAATTACATGAAGTTGATGCAAAGAGTCAATATTTGCGGTGTTGACCCTTTTTCAAGACCTCTGCAATCCGCCCTGTCATGCTGTCAATTAACTTCTGGGCCACATCCTGACTGATGGCAGCCCATTCTTGCATAATCACTGCTTGGAGTTTCAGAATTTGTGGGGTTTTGTTTGTCCACCTGCCTCTTGAGGATTGACTACAAGTTCTCAATGGGATTAAGGTCTGGGGAGTTTCCTGGCAATGAACCCAAATTATCAATGTTTTTTCACCAGGCCACTTAATTATCACTTTTGCCTTATTGCAAGGTGCTCCATCATGCTGGAAAAGGCATTGTTTTTCACCAAACTGTTCTTGGATGGTTAGGAGAAGTTGCTCTGATGTGTAGGTACCATTCTTTATTCATGGCTGTGTTCTTAGGCAAAATTGTGAGTGAGCCCACTCCCTTGGCTGAGAGCAACCCAACAAATTAATGCTTTACGGTTGGCATGACACAGGACTGATGGTAGTGCTCATCTTCTCCGGACAAGCTTTTTTCCGGATGCCCCAAATAATCGAAATGGGGATTCATCAGAGAAAATGACTTTACCCCAGTCCTCAGCAGTCCAATCCCTGTACCTTTTGCAGAATATCAGTCTGTCCCTGATGTTTTTCCTGGAGAGAAGTGGCTTCTTTGCTGCCCTTCTTGATACCAGGCCATCCTCCAAAAGTCTTCGCCTCACTGTGTGCAGATGCACACTCACCTGCTTGCTGCCATTCCTGAGCAAGCTCTGTACTGGTGGTGCCCCGATGCCGCAGCTGAATCAACTTTAGGAGACGGTCCTGGCGCTTGCTGGATTTCTTGGGTGCTCTGAAGCCTTCACAACAATTGAACCGCTCTCCTTGAAGTTCTTGATGATCCGATAAATGGTTGATTTTAGGTGCCATCTTACTGGCAAAAATATCCTTGCCTGTGAAGCCCTTTTTGTGCAAAGCAAGGATGACGGCACGTGTTCGATTGCAGGTAACCGTGGTTGACAGAGGAAGAACAATGATTCCAAGCACCATCCTCCTTTTGAAGCTTCCAGTCTGTTATTTGAACCTAATCAGTATGACAGAGTGATCTTCAGCCTTGTCCCTGTCAACACTCTCACACGTGTTAACAAGTGAATTACTGACATGATGTCAACTGGTCCTTTTTTGGCAGGGCTGAAATGCAGTGGAAATGTTTTTGGGGGATTTAGTTCGTTTGCATGGCGAAGAGTGACTTTAAAATTCATCTGATCACTCTTCATAACATTCTGGAGGTTATGCAGATTGCCATCTTACAAACTGAGGCAGCAGATTGTGAAAATTAGTATTTGTCATTCTCAAAACTTTAGGCCACGGCTGGTGCAGTATTTTTGGAAGGAATCTATTATGAGAAAAACTGGTGATTCCTAGCGTTTGAATACATTTTCTGACCAATGCATGCTATATTTGGATCGGTTTGGGGTCCACGGACCGATGCATCTTAAACATTTGAATTGGGGGCCGATGCATATCGACGAATTGTTACATCCTTATTAAAAATCATATCCAACATCCTTTCTCCTAATTACTTTTCTATGTGAGAATTGCCAGAACAATTGGAGATGCCCAAAATATTTTGGGCCTTCCTGGTATGGAATCGCCCAATATTGGCATTGCGCAGGTATAGGTTAGGCTAGATATATCCTACATGCTTTTAGGTTTAGTGTGCAAATCATCTGGAGTAGATGTAGCCCATGCATTGCAACCTTTCTATGAACAATTAATGAGAACCTCTTTAGTGTGTAGTCAAGTGCAGCTGTCTGAAAGTTCCACCCGTTGGTGATTTGGCCTATTCCTCCCACCAAGGCATCCTGACAACTGGACAGCCCACAGTGTCAAACATGTTTGTCCACTCTGTTAGCACTCACATAGCACTACCAGAGAGAAAGATGTGTTCAACACTGGTGTTTCCTACGTGGCAGAAACAAGCTGTTGATTGCCTTTGAATTTATTTGGAGTGGGTGAGGCGGGCCAGGCCTGCGAGTGCAACAGGTTATGACAAGCTTTTTGTCTTTTAGATAAGTGGCTTTTAATCCTGTTCTGTTCTCACTGTTCTCGCTGCTCTGTCGTTGTCTTTACTCCCAGGCAGCTTTCCACCTGAGCCCCAATAATTCACTCTTGACAACTTGCGAAAAGCTGCGTTTTTTTTAAATGTATTTTTTATTTTTTTAAAGCAAAAAAACATTTGGTTGACCTATTACTAAGTCGACACCAAAGGAAATGTACTTTTTGTAATACAAATGATTGTTTGAATAATTAGTGTTCGTGCTGTATGAGTTGTGGCCTTGCCTGCTGATTGTCCTTTACATTTCAATGTGGCTGTTTAATACCCATACAGCAAGTGTTTTTTTTTTAATAATATGCTGTGAATGCACGCTCCTACATGCTCTTTGTCCCTCAGTGCATTCCATTATTGGTCTTCTCATACTGAGTCATTTGGGCAATGCTGAAGTTGGAAGCATGCTTTGACGTTAGGCTCCATACAATTGCAACAAAGCAATGGCATAGAGTTTGTTTTGCGACATGCAGACAGACCAACTGTATGGACGTTTAGATTACTGTAATACATGAAATGCCATAGCATAGGAGAACTGTGACTGAATGGTGTGCGACTGTATAAAAGGGCTAGATAGGAAGGAATTTGCTAAGCCAAAAATAACTGGGGTGTTTTGTACAAGGTTTGTTGAAAGCCTATATCCATTTTCTCAAAAATGAAGTTCTGTCTTGTGAGCACTCCAGCAACATGTTGTGGTTGTTTCTGTTCTTTATGAGTCTATCCAATAAGCAGGGTGAGATTTTATTTTTCCTTTAACTAGGCAAGTCAGTTAAGAACACGTTCTTATTTTCAATGACTGCCTGTACCTTGTCAGCTCGGGGATTCGAACTCCAATGCTCTAACCACTAGGCTACCCTGCCAGGTGTGCTGTATGTTGTTCCTATTGCTATACCTGTTGTGGTGTCAGAGCTGAAGCCAACCAAAGGAGGTTGAGACAAACTTCTGGCTGTGCGCTCTAGCTACTCATCATAGCTCTTCACAGCCCCCCCCCCCCCCCCCCCCCTAATTACTGAATAGGTGTGAACTTCTGAGTAGAGGTGTGGAATTCAAGACCAGCCCTGTTAGGTAAGAGGTCCTCTGTTTGTGTGTGCCTGTGATGGTCTGTTGTTGATGGACTACACGTGTAACTGGAGCATTGACATAGAGTTCTATTTCAGTGTTGAATAGCCTAATCTTCAGAAATATGGACATTTTTATTTTTGGTTTGAACTTTTGAAGGATCTGATTTCAATAGTCAAATTGTTTGTTGGCTTGCCTAATATTTCACTATTTTAGATTGACCTTTCTGAGCTAATGGCTTTATCGGCCCAGGCCCCAGCTAGCTGATAGCTACTGATCAGATAACTGAAATGTTGCCAACTGAAGTGCTGTTGAGACTGTGGCTCTGAGTCTCAGTGGCCATGACATAATCATGTTGCTATGAGAGATCACCCCCAAATCAATGGTCTTGTGTGCCATGTCACTGTTCAGACAAGACAGCACTTGTTACAGTTCGTCAGTGCTGCACAGCATTGGTGTGTGGACTGTTGAGGGTATCATGGATGTCTCTTTACTTGATTTGTTATGAGTTTTGTGTTCTACCCAGGCTACTTGCACAACTTTTACTGGTCAGAATGCATAATTGATATATTACTTTTGACGATATATATATCGTATTGTTTTAACTATCGCTATAATATTTTTGTGCTAGTTGGCTCATTTTCTCATGGCTCTCTTGTCCCTCTGCAGCAGACATATGGTGAGCAATATGTTTGGAACATCGAATCGCAATACGCATACTCTGAACAGATTGTAAATGCAACATGCAATCATTTCAAAGATTTTAAGGAGTTATATAAGGAAGTCAGTCAATTGAAATGAGTTAATTAGGCCCTAATCTATGGATTTCACCTGACTGGGAATACAGATTGGTCACAGATACATGACATGACCAAAAGTATGTGGTTGCTTGTCTGAACATCTCATGTCAAAATCATGGGCATTAATATGGAGTTGGTCCCCCCCTGTTGATGCTATAATAGCCTCCAATCTTCTGGGAAGGATTTCCACTAGATTGCTGCGGGGACTTCCATTCAGCCACAAGCGCATTAGTGAGGTCGGGCACTGATGTTGGGCGACTAGGCCTGGCATGCAGATGCCGTTCCAATTCAACCCAAAGGTGTTCGATGGGGTTGAGGTCAGGGCTCTGTGCAGGCCAGTCAAGTTCTTCTCCACACCAATCTTGGCAAACCATTTCTGTATGGAAAATGTTATTGTAGGCTGTAGCTTTAAGATTTCCATACACTGGAATTGTTTATTTTTATTTAACCTTTATTTACCTAGACAAACTAAGGGGCCTTGCCCGAAGCAGAAACAGCCCCAGACCATTATTCCCCCTCGACCAAACTTTACAGTTGGCACTATGCTTTTTGGCATCCACCAAACCCAGATTTGTCCGTTTCTACTGCTCCTGACACCAATGGTAGCAGGCTTTACACCACACCAGCCGACGCTTGGCATTGCGTATGGTGATCTTAGGCTTGTGTGCGGCTGCTCGGCCATGGAAACCCATTTCATGAAGTTCCCGACAAACAGTTGTGCTGACGTTGCTTCGAGAAGCAGTTTGGAACTTGGTAGTGAGTGTTGCAACCTAGGACAGATGATTATTACGCTCTATGCACTAGAGGTCTATCGATTAATCGGAATGGCCGATTAATTAGGGCCGATTTCAAGTTTTAATAACAATCAAAAATCGGCCTTTTTTAAAAAATTTTTTTTTTATTTAACATTTTTTTATTTTAATTTTTAAAATACCTTTTATTTCACTAGGAAAGTCAGTTAACACATTCTTATTTTCAATGACGGCCTAGGAACGGTGGGTTAACTGCCCTTGTTCTGCCCCTGAACAACAGATTTTCACCTTGTCAGCTCAGGGGATCCAATCTTGCAACCTTACAGTTAACTTGTCCAACGCTCTAACCACCTGCCTCTCATTGCACTCCACGAGGAGCCTGCCTGTTACTCAAATGCCGTAGAAGCCAAGTTGCTAGCTAGCATTAAACTTGTCTTTATAAAAACAATCAATCATAATCACTAGTTATAACTACACATGGTTGATATTACTAGTTTATCTAGCGTGTCCTGCTTTGCATATAATCGATGCAACGCTGGGGGATGATTTAACAAAAGCGCATTTGCGAAAAAAGCACAATCGTTGGACGACTGTACCTAACCATAAACACCAATGCCTTTCTTAAAATCAATACACAGAAGCATATATTTTTAAACCTGCATATTTAGCTAAAAGAAATCCAGGTTAGAAGGCAATATTAACCAGGTAAAATTGTCACTTCTCTTGCATTCATTGCACGCATAGTCGGTATATGCAACAGTTTGGGCAGCCTGACAGAATTTTATGTAATTATGACATAACATTGAAGGTTGTGCAATGTAACAAGAATATTTAGACTTAGGGATGCCACCCGTTAGATAAAATACCGAACGGTTCCGTATTTCACTGAAATAATAAACGTTTTGTTTTCGAAATGGTAGTTTCCGGATTTGACCATATTAATGACCTAAGGCTCGTATTTCTGTGTGTTATGTTATAATTAAGTCTATGATTTGATAGAGCAGTCTGACTGAGCGATGGTAAGCAGCAGCAGGCTCGTAAGCATTCATTCAAACAGCACTTTCGTGCGTTTTGCCAGCAGCTCTTCGCAAGCACAGCGCTGTTTATGACTTCAAGCCTAATGGCTGGTGTAACCGATGTGAAATGGCTAGCTAGTTAGCGGGGTGTGCGCTTATAGCGTTTCAAACGTCACTCGCTCTGAGACTTGGAGTAGTTATTCCCCTTGCTCTGCAAGGGCCGAGGCTTTTGTGGAGCGATGTGTAACGCTGCCTCGAGTGTGGCTGTTGTCGATGTGTTCGTGGTTCGAGCCCAGGTAGGGGCGAGGAGAGGGATGGAAGCTATACTGCTACACTGGCAATACTATAGTGCCTATACTTCCAATAGTCAAAGGTACATGAAATACAAATGGTATAGAGAGAAATAGTCCTATAAATGCTATATTAACTACAACTTAAAACCTCTTACCTTGGAATATTGAAGTCTCATGTTAAAAGGAACCACCAACTTTCATATGTTCTCATGTTCTGAGCAAGGAACTCAAAAGGTAGCTTTTTTTTTTACATGGCACATATTGCACTTTTACTTCTCCAACACTTTGTTTTTGCATTATTTAAACCAAATTGAACATGTTTCATTATTTATTTGAGGCTAAATTGATTTTTATTGGTATTATATTAAGTTAAAATAAGTGTTAATTCAGTATTGTTGTAATTGTCATTATTACAAAAAAAATTATTGTGGGTGGCTGGGTGGCTGGTCTCAGACGATCCCACAGGTGAAGAAGCCGGGTGTGGAGGTCCTGGCCTGGCGTGGTTACACATGGTCTGCGTTTGTGAGGCCGGTTGGATGTACTGCCAAATTCTCTAAAATTATGTTGGAGGCGGCTTATGGTAGAGGAACATCTGTGGCATTTTTGTTCAGTGTAGAATTGCGATACTTAGGTGCCAATACGATATGTATTGGGACAATATCGTATCGTGAGGTCCCTGGCAATTCCCAGCTCTGTTATTGACTGGAGTCATGAGCTGTGAAGTGCATAAAGTGTTTGAACTCATTTAAGACTTTTTTTTGGTAATGATGGATTTATACCAAAGGGCCAGAAAAGCATGTTTTGTTAGCGTGGTCCAAAATCTATTAAACTAAGCTTCTTTCTCTCTCTGGATTAGTTGCTTTCCTGATTTATTGTTTGATATACTTTACTGTACCAGCCTATATTAGAAAATCCCCTCAATTTCAGCAGCTGGACTCCATAGCACTTTTAGCGCTTGTCAACCAAGTGCTTGGGAATGGAAATGGCTTTGTATAAGAATTGCAGCAGGCAGCCCCACCCCTCCTTTTCCTGACTGTTTAACGTGCTATTGTATTAGGATGGAAACTCCTCAGTAAGTTCAGGTAAAGGAAGCGCCTTATGAAAGGAGAGGTTAGCCCATAGGAAAACAATCTCTAGAATGTGCGTCCCGATTCAAGTCAATGGGTCTCTAATGGATGGAGCCAGAGCTTTTTAAAAGTGACTGTAATATTGATTATCTTTCTATGGTGCAGCTAGGCAATCATGGATAGGGACATGGTGCAGCAGCATCAGAATTTGGTCTGGTCTAGAAGCTGCTACTGATGAAATTGGAGATCCTGTACAGCTATGCTCTGTGGGCTTCTTTGTCATTCAGGGTGTCCTCGTTGCATCTCTTCTCGACCTAGTCATGGGACTGGAGCATTGGCTTGGCACAGGTTTGTGTATGACGGGGCAATTGGAGTAGCAGGAGGGAATCTAAAACCTACAGACATAATCATGAGGTAGCTTACTATACTCTTGAATAATGCAACAATTCACAAGCATGTGCAGACAACTAAAGGGTTTATTTAGTCCGTACACACGTTAAATCTAACTTGCAAGACAATAGCACAGCTATCTAGATACAGCTAGTGCGTTAGCATATCACACATGAACGTTATCAGGGGTTATACGGAAGTTATTTTACAATCGTTTCATTCTGAACAGAACCACAGTTGAGATTCCACAGGGAAAGTTCACCCAAATTACAGAATTACACCCAAAATACAAAATGACACTGGTTTCCTTGTCTATGGACTGCTTAAAGGGTTTGAGGAAATCCATGCTTTGTTTTATTTCCCCAACACTTTCCAAATGCTAACGTTTTAGCATTTTTGGACAGAGATCCTATTCAAGTCTTGGTACTGATTTATTAGAATTTTTCATGCATCATGTCCAAGTAATCCGAAAGGATCTCAAATTGATTGTGAAACTCATTAAAGTAATTTACAGATTTGAACATGATGTGCAAAAAAATGCTAATATCGGTCCCATGACTTGAATGGGATTTGTGCTTCATGCGTTTCGAAATGGTGCCAGAGAAACTTAACCAAAGCATGGATTTGTCATACCTTGTCAAGACTGCTTACAGGGTAAGAAAAACAATAACAATTTGTCATTTGGGTGAACTATCCCTGTCTCTACGATGACAATTTCATAATGTAACAGGCTATTACTGCAATTTCAGATAACTCAATAAAACAAGTCTCAAATGTAATGAAAATGTCTACACATGTTTTGCCATTTCAAAAACATTGCTCTGCTATTAATTTTTTTTTTACTGTAGGAATGTTGGGCTCAGCAAGGCAATTCTGTTTACACTGCCCTGCTTGGAGATGGGCATCTATCGGGCGAATGTCATGCATGGCCTCTGGAGGTAGCTTTTGAGATGAGTTTACATTACAGTAATGTCTCTCGAGAATGATTCGATACCCCTCGAACATCCTTAATACTTAGATTGACCTGTGCATCAATCTAACATAAAAAATATCTTTGTTGCGTTGGCTGCATCTCAATCTACCACATCCGGCTATGTCGGCCTTCCTCATTTGCGGTGGAAGGTGGCCGAGCTACAGTGGTGTTTGTCAGACCGAGACATCCCGGAAAATAGTTTTTGCCTACAAACTAATATAACCGCTCTATGGAAAGATGAGACCCTCACGAACACGATGGTGTCCTCCGTTTTACTCCACGGAAGTCACTATAGTTAATGTGCTTAATGTGCCAGCTTTTGTTTGTGGCGTCCAAAACATTTAGGCTACAAATGAGTGACACCACTGTAGAAAGGGGAGTCTCTCACGGACACTATGGTAGACCTAGGCGGTATTTTGGAAATAGCCATGGGTTGGTGTTTCAATACCGTCAATATCGTTAACTATTTCTTTATCAGTACATTCTTTAGTTTTGAAGCAATTTAAGTAAACACCTGCAGTCAACTTGTGCAACGTGTTAGGGAATAAAGCCGATTGTGTTCTTATTTTACGTTATGAAGCCTAGTTCCCCAGCACATTTGGGCCAGTCAACTATTTGTTTGTAAATGGTAACAGGAGGATGTGGGAGCAGGTGAATCCAGCTGTGCATTGACGGGTCGCCTTTTATATTGAAAGACATGTTTTTTTTATTTTTTTATTGATTCAATACTTATTGATTCAGGTGATGTGCAACTATAGTTTTCCTTCACAGAAAATACAGTAGTGCAACACATTCGACAGAAAATACCTTCGTTTTCATCAGATGACAACTGAAGTGTAACACAATTTGGCTTGCAGCCACAAGTAAATTAGCTTAGAATGAAAAGGCAGTGTTTTTTTTTTGCTAAAAAATTATGCATAGCCATCATATTTCTAATGTTTAGGCCTATCATAGAAAGAATAGACAGCTACACTACCGTTCAAAAGTTTGGGGTCACTTATAAATGTCCTTGTTTTTGAAAGAAAAGCACTTTTTTTTTTTTTCCCATTTTTAAAATAGCATCAAATTGATCAGAAATACAGTGTAGACATTCTTAATGTTGTAAATGACTATTTGTAGCTGGAAACGGCAGATCTTTTATGGAATATGTACTTCTATGTAGAGGCCAATTATCAGCAACCATCACTCCTGTGTTCCAATGGCACGTTGTGTTAACTAATCCAAGTTTATCGTTTTAAAAGGCCAATTGATCATTAGAAAACCCTTTTGCAATTATGTTAGCACAGCTGAAAACTGTTGTGCTGATTTAAAGAAGCAATAAAACTGGCCGTCTTTAGACTAGTTGAGTGTCTGGAGCATCAGAATTTGTGGGTTTGACTACAGGCTCAAAATGGCCAGAAACAAAGGACTTTCTTCTGAAACTTGTCAGTCTATTCTTGTTCTGAGAAATGAAGGCTATTCCATGTGAGAAATTAACAAGAACCTGAAGATCTCGTTCAACGCGGTGTACTACCCCCTTCTCAGAACAGTGCAAACAGGCTCTAACCAGAATAGGAGTGGGAGGCCCTGGCGCACAACTGAGCAAGAGGACGAGTACATGAGTGTCTAGTTTGGGAAACGGACGCCTCACAAGTCCTCAACTGGCAGCTTCGTTAAATAGTACCCGCAAAACACCAGTCTCAACATCAACAGAGAAAAGGCGCGTCCGGGCTGCTGGCCTTCTAGGCAGAGTTGCATAGAAATAGCCATATCTCAGACTGGCCAATAAAAAGTAAAGATTAATATGATCAAAAGAACAGACACTGGACAGAGGAACTCTGCCTAGAAGGCCAGCATCCTGGAGTCGCCTCTTCACTGTTGATGTTGAGACTGGTGTTTTGCGGGATCTAGACTCTGTTAACACCACCCCAAGTTCAACTTGCTATCGAAGTGGCTCATATTTTTTTTAACCTGTATTTAACTAGGCAAGTCAGTTAAGAGCAAATTCTTATTTTACAATGACGGCCAAACCCTCCCCTAACCTGGACGACGCTGGGCCAATTATGCGTCGTGGCCAGTTGTGATACAGCCCGGGATTGAACCATTGTCTGTAGTGAAACCTCAAGCACTGAGATGCAGTGCCTTAGACTGCTGCACCACTCGGGAGGCCCCTGTCTGGTTTGAGAAGTCAACGCCCTTTGGATTAGTTATTTGTACAGCTGCCACTGCTATCCTGATTTCCTTGTGTTTTTTTCTCCTCCATCTCAGCCCTGTCTGCTCCTCCCCCCTCTTCTCCAAGCAGAACAGGCAGGCCCATTGCCCTAGCGACTCCAGATTCCACACAGACACAGCGTGTACTGCTGCAGGAGAGCCAGTACTGCATGTGTAAACTTTTGTTAATTTGCACAATCTCTTGTTCACATTCGCTTGTAAATGTCCAAACTCACCAAAAATGACATTCGGTAGCTCTATATGTGTAACTTTATGAGCTGGATTGCCTGTCGCTGCAATTTGTTTATTTTCATTTCACTATTACTTGTGCAAATTTTGTTTAGCATTCTGGGCTTTTTTGCGTTTTTTGACGCCCACTTGTGTTCTTGCTCTACAACCCCCAGAAGTGTCACGGGACTCGTCTTAAGGCAGGGGTGTCAAAGTCAAATGGACGGAGGGCCAAATAAAAAAATCAGCTACAAGACGAGGGCCGGACTGTTCGAATGTTCATTGAAAATTTTTTAAATGACGCATATAGTCTAGTGAACCTAATTGAACCTACTGAAAACCTAACAAATATATTACAATATGATCAGATAAATAAAGCAATATTTTCTTATGGCTCTGTCAGTAATCTTTAATTTTCAACAGACACAAAAGACAAATTTCCTTTATATAAATATCCCCATAACATGAACATTAAATGAAAGAAACCGGTATTCAAGGCACCATCAGTAGACTATATTTTCTATTTTAGCAAAAGTGGGCTAAATTTACTTCAAAGAAAAAACAATAATAGCAATTTTCTATCATCCACTCAACTGAAATATTTTTAAAATATAATTGGATTGAAATACAAAAAAATAAAGTGCAAAAATCTATTAATCAAAAACAACACTTTGTTTAAGGAGAAGTAACATGCAGTGAAAACAAATATTAAATTTTAACTTTTAAACTTGAACTGAGTAAAAACTCTAAATATGTGATTGCACAGTAATGTTCACTTGTTTGAGGTTGAGGGTGATACTTGGTGGTGTCCCATCTTTTCCACAAGTTCATCAATGTTCGGGGTAAGGCTCTGAGCTGAAGAAATCCTCAGAATTGAGTGGAGGTGTTCAGCAGTAAGTCGACTTCTGTGTGATGTTTTGTTCAGGTTCATCAAAGAAAACAGTTGTTCACACAGGTATGTGCTGCCAAACATAGACAACGTTTGAGCAGCCTGGATGCGCAGCTGGGGCATTGTGCCGGGGAGGAAACGGGCGAACTCCGCAGCACCCACTGCCGCATATTTTGCCCTCAGTGCATCATTGCATTGGAGGTCAATCAACTCCATTTGGAGGTTTGGTGGTGAGCTTTCCACGTCAACAGCAAATGGGTTACCGAGCAGTTCCAACCTGCTTTTTTGTGCTTCAAAGTCAGCAAATCGGCGTCGAAAGTCAGCGGCAAGCATACCTATTTTATCAGCCAACTGTGTGCTCGGGAACGCACTGGTAGAGAGCTTCTCTTTCATGGTCTGGCAGCTGGGAAAGTGGCTCAAATTTTCTTTCCGCATCTGCGTCTCCCACAGAGTCAGTTTGGTTTTAAATGCCTTCACTGTACTGTACATATCAGAGATGACACGATCCCGACCCTGCAGCTGCAAGTTTATTGCATTCAGATGACTCGTAATGTCACACAGAAAAGCCATTTCACACAGAAACATTTCGTCTCGGAGTTGTGTTGTGTCTTTCCCTTTGCTGTCCAAGAACAGACAAATCTCCTCACGAAGCTCGAAACATCTTTGAAGCACCTTTCCCTGGCTTAGCCATCGCACCTCTGTGTGATAAGGCAAATCACCATGCTCCGTTTCTAACTCCGTCAGAAATGCCTTGAACTGGCGGTGATTCAAACCTTTGGCTCTGATAAAGTTAACTGTGCGCGTGATGATGCTCATTACATGCTCCATTTTCAAGGCTTTACCGCACAACGCTTCCTGGTGTATGATACAATGATAAGCTGTCAGCTCACCTGTCGCGTTTTCCTCTTGCATCTTTTCCCGTATCTTCGCCACCAGTCCGCTCCTGTGTCCACACATCGCAGGTGCTCCGTCGGTTGTCAAACCCACGAGTTTTTCCCAAGGCAGCTCCATCTCATTTACACATCTTGACACCTCTTCATACAAATCATGCCCCGTAGTTGTGCCATGCATAGGACGTAAAGCCAAAAACTCCTCTGTCACGCTTAGGTTGGAGTCCACTCCGCGGATGAAAATTGACAACTGGGCAATGTCAGAAATGTCGGTGCTCTCATCCACAGCCAAGGAATATGCAATAAAATCTTTTCCCTTTTTCACAAGCTGCTCTTTTAGATTGATGGACAACTGGTCTACTCTCTCGGCAATGGTGTTTCTGCTCAGACTCACATTTAAAAAGAGTTGCCTTTTTTCTGGGCAAACTTCGTCACAAACTTTAATCATGCAGTTTTTGATGAAATCCCCCTCCGTAAATGGCCGGGCTGATTTAGCGATCTCTTCTGCCAAAATAAAACTGGCCTTGACAGCAGCCTGGCCTTGTGATTTGGCTTTTTTGAACAGAGCCTGTCGAGATTTGAGGCCTCGTTTTAATTCCTCTGCCTTTTGTAGCCTTTGTTCCATGTCCATATTCTTGTTTTTGTCCGCGTGTTTCGTTTCATAATGTCGTCTCAGATTATACTCTTTCAGTACCGCCACACTTTCTCCACACAGAAGACACACAGGTTTTCCAGCTACCTTCGTGAACATATACTCCGACTCCCACCTTGTTTGAAACCCCCGGTTCTCAGTATCCACCTTCCGTTTTGCCATTTTTGATGGGTATCTGAAAGTTAATTTTACTGTGATGCTGACGACTGCTGTGCCAATAAATATTGAAATGAAGCAGCCTACTGCTCGGTGCGTCACCTTTGCATTGTGGGAAATGTAGTATTGGTGCGTGTAAAAGATCTGCGGGCTGCCGGCTTGCTGCGGGCCGGTTCTAATAATAAATCAAGATCATCCCAGGGGCCGTAAAAAACCTTCTTGCGGGCCGGATGTGGCCCGCGGGCCTTGACTCTGACATATGTGTCTTAAGGTAACCCATACAATTGAATGGAAGTATGGAGGTATTCAATAATAGAAATTCAATAATTAAGCAAGTAAAAAAAATCTAATGGCTAAATGATCCATGGTATGACCATCTTAAAACAATTCTATATCTTGGCTTAGTAGAATTCCCCCCCCCCCCCCCCCCCCCCCCCCGGCTTTGATTATAGTTAACCTCACAATCTATGTGAAAAGAGCCTGTGTGTCACTCACTCGCTCTCTCGTGTGTGTGTGTGTGTGTTCGACCAGTTTAATCGTACTGATGTGCTGTGCTGTACACGGAAGGCTTGGAAGAATTTGTGTGCATAATACTTGCTTTAGTTTTACTCCCCTGCATGCATACACCCACACTCATGCACTGGTGCTGTGCCGCAGGCCACAATGGGCAGCAGAGAAGCGCTGGGTTGTGAGAACTCGCTAAAGAGAAAACGCCTCTGGAGAAGAATGTTGAGGAACCAAATAAATCGGTGCCTCTCTCTAAAAATGTTTTTAAAAAATGCGCTGTGAAATGGCCAAAGGCCTAGTTCCAGTTTTTATTTATTCTAGGTTGGTAATTATATATTAATGCAATGATATTTTGATTGCGCATTTTCAGCATAGTGTGGTTTTGTTATCAAAATGAGTGCCTGTATCCACATAGCTTCTCGGAGTGAGAGTGCTGTTCCAGGATCAGTTTAGCCTTTTAGATCATGCTGAATAAGATCATATGGACAGATCCTTTATCAGCACTTCTACTCAGATTTTCTTTGTTCATACAGGCCCACGTCTTAATCATTTTGATTTCATTATCTTATCCATTATGATTTAAAAGGCAAAACCGATCTTAGCTCAGCACTCTTAATCTGAGAAGCGGCTAAATAGGCCTTTTAATTTATGTTCAGTAGCCGCTGGAAAAATGTATCTTTAGCTTGTGAAATGGGGACACTTTACATATGCATGACAAAAAGTAGGCCTAGTGTGTTCTCACCCTTTTTGTCCTCAATTGTTCGCCTGTAAACGGCGAAGAATTCTGTGCCTCACTGAAAATGAGGTCATATTAATGTGAAATGGGTGTAACTGACGCGCACCACTGCAAGGGGATGAGGAGCAAGCGGTGGCTGTGCCCTCGTGGCTCTCATTCGCGCCTCTCATTCGCGCCCTCGTGGCTCTCATTCGCGCCCTCGTGGCTCTCATTCGCGCCACTGCTCGCTGTGTTTGCTACAAATATACACAGTGTCCAGTTTAAGTAGACCTAGTATTGGGTCGGACCCCACACCTACTCATTCAAGGGGTTTTCTTTTCTTTTTACTATTTTCTACATTGTAGAATAATAGTGAAGGCATCAACACTATGAAATGCATGTAGTAACCAAAAAATACAAAAAATACTTAAATTTGAGATCCTTCAAAAAAGCCACATTTTGCCTTGATAGCTTTGCACACTCTTGGCATTCTCTCAACCAGCTTCATGAGGTAGTCACCTGGAATGCATTTCAGTTAACAGGTGTGCCTTGTTAAAAGTGAAATTGTGGAAATTCTTTCCTTAATGCGTTTGATCCAATCAGTTCTGTTGAGACAAGGTAGGGGTGGTATACAGAAGATAGCCCTATTTGGTAAAAGGCCAAATCCATATTATGGCAAGAATAGCTCAAATAAGCAAAGAGAAACGATAGTCCATTACTTTAAGACATGAAGGTCAGTCAATCCGGAACATTTCAAAGTGCAGTCACAAACAAATCATTTTATTGGTCACATACACATGGTTATCAGATGTTAATGCGAGTGTAGCGAAATGCTTGTGCTTCTAGTTCTGACAGTGCAGTAATATCTAACAAATTCACAATGACTACCTTATATACACACACATGTAAAGGGATGAATATGTACATATAAATATATGGATGCGCGATAGGCAAGATGCAGTAGATTGTATAGAATATAGTAATAACATATGAGTTGAGTAATGTAGGATATGTAGACATTATTAAAGTGGTGTTATTTAAAGTGACTAGTGATAATTTTTTTAAATGTAATTTAATTAAAGGTATTACTGGCCAGAGATTTAAGTCTGTTGGCAGCAGCCACTGTTTGTAATGGCTGTTGAGCAATCTGATGGAAGCTGTTTTTCAGTCTCTCAGTCCCAGCTTTGATGCACCTGTACTGACCTCGCCTTCTGGATCACAGAGGGGTAAACAGGCAGTGGCCTTTTCCTGTGACATCGGGTGCTCTAGGTGTCCTGGAGGGCAGGTAGTTTTCTCCCGGTGATGCGTTGTGCAGACCTCTGGAGATTGTTGTGGGCGGAGCAGTTGCTGTACCAGGAGGTGATACAGCCTGACAGGATGCTCCTTGATTGTGCATCTGTAAAAGTTTGTTTTTCGGTGAGAAGCCAATTTTTTGTTGCGCCTTCACCACACTGTCTGTGTGGGTAGACCATTTCAGTTTATCCGTGATGTGTATGCCGAGGAACTTAACTTTCCACCTTCTCCACTACTGTACTGTGCATGGGGGTATGCTCCCTCTGCTGTTTCTGGAAGTCCACTATCATCTCCTTTGTTGATGTTGGGTGTGAGGTTGACACCACATTCCAAAGGGCCCTCACCACCTCCCTGTAGGCAGTCTCGACGTTGTTGGTAATCAAGCCTACCACTGTAGTGTTGTCTGAAAACTTGATGATTGAGTTGGAGGCGTGCATGGCCACGCAGTCATGGGTGAACAGGGAGTACAGGAGAGGGCTAGTAGAACGCACCATTGTGGGGCCCAAGTGTTGAGGATCAGCGGAGTGGAGATGTTGTTTCCTACCCTCATCACCTGGGGGTGGACCTTCAAAGTCCAGGTCCCAGTTGCCCAGGGTGGGGTCGAGACTCAGGGTCTTGAGCTTTATGACAAGTTTGGAGGGTGCTATGGTGTTAAATGCTGAGCTGTAGTCAATGAACAGCATTCTTACATAGGTATTCCTCTTGTCCAGATGGGATATGGCAGTGTGGTGGTGATTGTGTCGTCTGTGGACCTATTGGGGCAGTAAGCTGTCAAGCGCAATGATGAAACTAGCTCTTATGAGGACTGCCACAGGAATTGAAGCCCCAGAGTTACCTCTACTGCAGTGGATGAGTTCAATTAGAGTTACCAGCCTCAGACATTTCAGCCCAAATAAATGCTTCAGAGTTCAAGTAACAGACACATCTCAACATCAACTGTTCAGAGGAGACTGCGTGAATCAGTTCTTCATGGTCGATTTGCTGCAATGAAACCATTACTGAAGGACACCAATAAGAAGAAGAGACTTGCTTGGGCCAAGAAACATAAGCAATGGACATTAGCCTGGTGGACATCTGTCCTTTGGTCTGAGCTCAAATGTGAGATTTCTGGTTCCAACCGCCGTGTCTTTGTGAGACGCAGAGTAGTTGAACGGATTCTCTCCACATGTGGTTCCCACCGTGAAGCATGGAAGAGGTGTGATTGTCTGGGGGTTCTTTTCTGGTGACAATGTCAGTGATTTATTTAGAATTCAAGGCATACTGAACCAGCGACAGTCACCCAACACACCTAGGGTGTGTAAGGGCTATTCCACCAAGAAGGAGAGTGATGGGGGGCTGCATCAGATGACCTGGCCTCCACAATCAACCCAACCTCAACCCAATTGGGATGAGTTGGACCGCAGAGTGAGGGAAAAGTAGTCAACAAGTGCTCAGCGTATGTGGGAACTCCTTCAAGATTGTTGGAAAAGCATCCCAGGTGAAGCTGGTTGAGAGAATGCCAAGAGTGCAAAGCTGTCATCAAATCAAAGGGTGGCTACTTGGAAGAATCTAAAATATATTTAGATTTGTTATACTTTTGGGTTACGTGATTCCATATGCTATTTCATTGTTTTGATGTCTTCACTAATTCTACAATGTAGAAAAAAGTTAAACCCATGAATGAGTAGGTGTTCTAAAACTTTTGACTGTGTGTATACATGCATACATACATGCATGCATACAGTTTAAGTTTTAAGTTTACATACACTTAGATTAGTCATTAACTTGCTTATTAACCACTCAACAAATTTATTGTTCAATAAACTATAGTTTTGGCAAGTCGGTTAGGGCATCTACTTTGTGCATGATGCAAGTAATTTTTCCAACAATTATTTACAGACAGTGAATTATAATTGAAATTATCTATCACAAGCTTCTGATAGGCTAATTGACATCATTTGAGTCAATTGGAGGTGTGCCTGTGGATGTATTTCAAGTCCTACCTTCAAACTCAGTGCCTCTTTGCTTGACATCATGGGAAAATCTAAAGAAATCAGCCAAAAATAAATAAATTGTACTCCCAAGTCTTCATTCTTGCGAGAAAGTTCCAAACACCTGACGGTACCACGTCAGTATAAACACCATGGGACCACGCAGCCGTCATACTGCTCAGGAAGGAGACACGTTCTGTCTCCTAGAGATGAACGTACTTTGGTGCAAAAAGTGCAAATCAATCCCAGAACAACAGCAAAGAACTGTGTGAAGATATTGGAGGAAACGGGTACAAAGTATCTATATCCACAGTGAAACGAGTCCTATATCGACATAACCTGAGGCTGCTCGGCAAGGAAGAAGCCACTGCTCCAAAACCGCCATAAAAATGCCAGACTACAGTTTGCAACTGCACATGGGGACAAAGATCGTACTTTTTGGAGTAATGTCGTCTGGTCTGATGAAACAAAAATAGAACTGTTTGGCCATAATGACCCTTGTTATGTTTGTAGGAAAAAGGGAGGCTTGCAAGCCAAAGAACACCATCCCAACCGTGAAGCACGGGGGTGGCAGCATCATGTTGTGGGGGTGCTTTGCTGCAGGAGGGACTGGTGCACTTCACAAAATAGATGGCATCATGAGGCAGGAACATTATGTGGCTATATTGAAGCAACATCTCAAGACATCAGTCAGGAAGTTAAAGCTTGGTCGCAAATGGGTCTTCCAAATGGACAATGACCCCAAGCATACTTCCAAAGTTGTGGCAAAATGGCTTAAGGACAACGAAGTCAAGGTATTGGAGTGGCCATCACAAAGCTCTGACCTCAATCCTATAGAAAATGTGTGGGCAGAACTGAAAAAGCGTGTGCGAGCATGGGAGGCATACAAACCTGACTCAGTTACACCAGCTCTGTCAGGAGGAATGGGCCAAAATTCACCCAACTTATTGTGGGAAGCTTGTGGAAGGCTACCTGAAACTTTGACCCAAGGTAAACGATGTGAAGGCAATGCTACCAAATACTAATTGAGTGTATGTAAACTTCTGACCCACTGGAAATGTGATGAAATAAATAAATGCTGAAATCGTGTGTGTGTGTGTGTGTACACTGCTCAAAAAAATAAAGGGAACACTTAAACAACACAATGTAACTCCAAGTCAATCACACCTCTGTGAAATCAAACTGTCCACCTAGGAAGCAACAGTGATTGGCAATACATTTCACATGCTGCTGTGCAAATGGAATAGACACCGGTGGAAATTATAGGCAATTAGCAAGACAACCCCAATAAAGGAGTGGTTCTGCAGGTGATAACCACAGACCACTTCTCAGTTCCTATGCTTCCTGGCTGATGTTTTGGTCACTTTTGAATGCTGGCGGTGCTTTCACTCTAGTGGTAGCATGAGACGGAGTCTACAACCCACACAAGTGGCTCAGGTAGTGCAGCTCATCCAGGATGGCACATCAATGCGAGCTGTGGCAAGAAGGTTTGCTGTGTCTGTCAGCGTAGTGTCCAGAGCATGGAGGCGCTACCAGGAGACAGGCCAGTACATCAGTAGACGTGGAGGAGGCTGTAGGAGGGCAATAACCCAGCAGCAGGACCGCTACCTCCGCCTTTGTGCAAGGAGGAGCAGGAGGAGCACTGCCAGAGCCCTGCAAAATGACCTCCAGCAGGCCACAAATGTGCATGTGTCTGCTCAAACGGTCAGAAACAGACTCCATGAGGGTTGTATGAGGGCCCGACATCCACAGGTGGGGGTTGTGCTTACAGCCCAACACCGTGTAGGACGTTTGGCATTTGCCAGAGAACACCAAGATTAGCAAATTCGCCACTGGCGCCCTGTGCTCTTCACAGGTTCACACTGAGCACATGTGACAGACGTGACAGAGTCTGGAGACGCCGTGGAGAACGTTCTGCTGCCTGCAAAATCCTCCCGCATGACCGGTTTGGCGGTGGGTCAGTCATGGTGTGGGGTGGCATTTCTTTGGGGGACCGCACAGCCCTCCATGTGCTCGCCAGAGGTAGCCTGACTGCCATTAGGTACCGAGATGAAATCCTCAGACCCCTTGTGACACCATATGCAGGTGCGGTTGGCCCTGGGTTCCTCCTAATGCAAGACAATGCTAGACCTCATGTGGCTGGAGTGTGTCAGCAGTTCCTGCAAGAGGAAGGCATTGATGCTATGGACTGGCCTGCCCGTTCCCCAGACCTGAATCCAATTGAGCACATCTGGGACATCATGTCTCGCTCCATCCACCAACTCCACGTTGCACCACAGACTGTCCAGGAGTTGGCGGATGCTTTAGTCCAGGTCTGGGAGGAGATCCCTCAGGAGACCATCCGCCACCTCATCAGGAGCATGCCCAGGCGTTGTAGGGAGGTCATACAGGCACGTGGAGGCCACACACTACTGAGCCTCATTTTGACTTGTTTTAAGGACATTACATCAAAGTTGGATCAGCCTGTAGTGTGGTTTTCCACTTTAATTTTGAGTGTGACTCCAAATCCAGACCTCCATGGGTTGATATTTGATTTCCATTGATAATTTGATTTTGTTGTCAGCACATTCAACTATGTAAAGAAAGTATTTAATAAGAATATTTCATTCATTCAGATCTAGGATGTGTTATTTCAGTGTTCCCTTTATTTTTTTGAGCTGTATGTGTGTGTGTGTGTGTGTATGTGTATATATATGTGTATGTATGTATATATATATATATATATATATATATACCACACACACACACAGTGCATTTGAAATTATTCAGACCCCTTTTTCCATGATGTTACAGCCTTATTCTAAAATGGATGAAATAGCCCCCCCCCCCCCCCCCCCTCATAAATCTACACTCACTCCCCCATAATGACAAAGCAGAAACATGTTTTTACTAATGTTCTAAAAATGATTACCTAAGTTTTCACACCCTTTCCTCAGTTCTTTGTTGAAGCACCTTTTGGCAGGGTTTACTGCCTCAAGTCTTCTTGGGTATGGCTCTACAAGTTTGGCACATCTGTATTTGGGGAGTTTCTCACATTCTTCTCCGCAGGTCCTCTCAAGCTCTGTCAGGTTGGATGGCGAGCGTTGCTGCATAGCTATTTTCACATCTCTCCAGAGATGTTCGATTGGGTTCAAGACCGGGCTCTGTCTGGGCCGCTCAAGGACATTGAGGCTTGTCCCGAAGCCACTCCCGTGTTGTCTTGGCTGTGTGCTTCGGGTTATTGGTTGTCCTGTTGGAAGGTGAACCTTCGTCACAGTCTGAGGTCCTGGCTTTCATCAAGGATCTCTGTACTTTGCTCCATTTGTCTTTCCGTCGATCCTGATTAGTCTCCCAGTCCCTGCCACTGAACAACGTCCCCACAGCATGATGCTGCCACATCATGATTCATCTTAGTAATGGTGCCATGTTTCCTCCATACGTGATGCTTGACATTCAGACCAAAGAGTTCAATATTGGTTTTATCATACCAGAGAATATTGTTTCTCATAGTCAGAGTACTTTAGGTGCCTTTTGGCAAACTCCAAGCGAGCTGTCATGTGCCTTTTACTGAAGAGTGGCTTCCGTCTAGCCACTATACCATAAAGGCCTGATTGGTGGAGTTGTCCTTCTGTGGTGGTCGTCTTTCTGGAAGGTTCTCCCATCTCCACAGAGGAACTCTGGAGCGCTATCAGAATGACCATTGGATTCTTGGTCACCTCCCTGACCAAGGCCCTTCTCCCCCGATAGCTCAGTTTGGCCGGGCGGCCAGCTCTAGGAAGAGTCTTGGTGGTCCCTAACTTTTCCTTTAAGAATGGAGGCCACTGTGTTCTTGTGGACCTTCAATGCTGCAGAAATGTTTTGGTATCCTTCCCCAGATCTGTACCTTAACCATCCTGTCTCTGAGCTCTACAGGCGATTCCTTCGACCTCATGGCTTGGTTTTTGATCTGACATGCGCTGTCAACTGTGGGACCTGATTTCGACATTTGTGCCTTTCCAAATCCAATTGAATTTACCGCAGGTGGACTCCCAAGTTGTAGAAACATCTCAAGGATGATCAATGGGAACAGGATACACCTGAGCTCATTTTCAAGTCTCATAGCAAAGGGTCTGTAGTTATGTAAAAAAGGTATTTCTGTTTTCACATTTTTATTCATTTTCAAATATAAATCTGTTTTCGCTTTGTCATTATGGGGTATTGTGTATAGATTGAAGGGGGAAAAAACATCATCCAGTTTAGATTTAGACTGTAATGTGATAAAGTAGAGGATATTTTTTAGATCGCGCTGTGTATTTATCAATGTCCAGGAATGACCCGAATCGAGTGTAACCAAACATTTAGGATTTGAACCGCCTTGTCCACTCATGTCCAGCCACCCTGGCAGGGACAGTCTATGAAGTAAAGGAGGTTCACATGATTGTGCACATCCTCAACTTGAGAATTCTGGTGCTAGGCTAATAAATAATGCTGATATAATGGAATGAGTCGGGCAGTCTAATCATCATTGTGTACCATGAGGTGCTAGCCTGTCCCTCAGTGATTGACTGACTTGTGTTTTAGCTAGCCAAGTGTTTGATAAGCAGAGCAGGCTTCCCTTCCCCTCTGCCCCCCCAGTCCCCTGGCTGGCCACTGTTCTCAAATCAGCTTTTGTTCAGGCTTATCTGGTCTTCATGGCTGACATATCTCTTTGAAAACAAACTGGGCGCTTGTTTTTCCCCAGACAGCGAATGCGAATGGGGGAAGGATTCAAGGTTCTGTCCCAAATGATACGCTGTTCCCTATATAGTGCACTACTTTTAGAGCAGTGCCATATGGACCCTGGTCAAAAGTAGTGCACTAATGGGGAGTAGATAGGGTGCCATTTGGGATGCTACATTGAAGGGAGTGTGTTTCCACTTCAGTGTTGGCTCAGTTTGAACTGAATGTACAGTTTATCAGTCTGAATAGTTGCAAACAAATTTTGGTTTCATATCTGACTTGGAAGTTGAAGGTGGAAAATTATTTGATGTAATGGCACATGTTTGATTAGGCTATCTGTGGTTGACTTGTTGCAGTTCAGTGATGTACTTTCAGATGTATTGGATAGTGTTGGAAATGAGGCATAAGATAATGGAAACTCAGGTGGTTAAACCACAAACACAACATTGTAAACCTTGTAAAGGCATTTTGTTGTTTGGCCTTTTCTGTTTTTGTTAGACCGTGCCAGGTTTGGCTTGCTTTACATAAGCCATTCATTCACATTCAGAGGAACAGCTTTGTGGAAAAATGTTTTTGTGAATATTTGTCCATATGTTTCTTGTATATTAACTCGTTGCCATCTGTCAATCTCAGCCAGGCAGCATTTCAAGAAGTGTTGGATTTTGATTCGGCCCTGGGCTTGTTTACTTATGAAGTTCTGCAGATCATTGTTCCTGGGAGGCCCCCCCCCCCCCCCCCCCCCCCCCCCCCCCCACCACAGGGTTCTCCTCAAAGAATGTAAGAGGGGTGCTGAACCACCTTGTGGCCTGGCTGCGCCACTCTAAATAGTTTTTTCATTCAAATGCTTTACTCTATTTGTTATCAGATAAGGAAATGGCAGTTGGAAGTGTTCTAAAAATCCTGGGGAGAACCCTGCACCACACACAGCCAAGTTCCATTTAAGTGCTTTCTTCTAGGTGCGAGATTGTCTGTCTGGAACTGAGCTGTAATTAACTGTACATCATGTGTCTGTTTCCCTGCAGTGCGGTGGATGGGACCCTGAGTTGTGAGGTCATCAGATCGTGGCCTGCAGGGGGTTGTGGGAGAGACACGTCTGTCACCACACTGGACTGGAGGGAGAAGCTGAATTCCTGAGAGATGTGAATCTACCGCCTCCTCTCACAGCGAACATAGGAAACCACCATCCAACCTGCTGCTGTCAGCCTGGAGGTAAGAGACAAGACACAAACACACACTGGAAGTAAGCTTCTGTCTCGCCGAGTCCCCCCTCACTCACAAATCACCACTCTACCTACCTACTTCCATACCTCAGAGGTGAGTTAAAGGGACAGCGCACTCAAATTATAAAATGACTTGGTTCCTATGTTAAAAGCAGCTTATGGACAAGACTAGAATCCATGCTTTGTTTGGGTTGGTTTACCTAGTCACTACTGCTAACATTAGCATTGAACTAGGCTTACCTCTTCAGCATGGCATTATTATTAGAGCCACCCATATTGAGCTAGAATTCCTGTTCAGGAGGGTGCAAGGTTATTGTTTCAGATAGGCCTATTGATTCTACATTATGCATTTCTATGTAGAACATGGGATTGTCAGCTCTACTCATAACGTTTCTATTTGCAACCAAAGTTGTGAATGTTTTACTTGACTGAATAACACCTGTTGTACTGCTCTGTGGGACAGTGCCTGCCAGCCAGGTGAATGATGGTTTAAGTAGTGGGATTATTTAGTATGACTTTCCCATAACGATGTCGCAAAACACATGAGTATATTATCCCCCCTGCTTACCTCGTGTCTGTAAATGAAGGCCAATTTGTTTATGCCAAACTACAGACACGTGTGGAGGCCCGTGCCGTGCTTCAGGCTGCGTCAGCCCCAGATGCTGTGTAGCCCCACCAACCAGACCTGCGTTTTAAATACTTTTTTCAAATAATTTCATAATTCATAATCTGTGCTTGATCTCGTTTGCCTGGTTTAATGGACAAATATAATAGTCCCAAAACTGCAAGCCCGCTAGAGCAAACAAGTATTTCATAGATTTCAAATAGCATTTGAACCCAGGTGTGCGCTCCAGTAGCCCCCTGCCTCAGGAAGAACATGTGATGTTGCACATAATTGCAGCATTCAGGCGCAGCCTCAGACTGATTGCTCGTGTGTTTCCCAAATGACACCCTATTCCCTATAGAGTGCTTTGGCACTACATAAGGAATAGGGTTCCATTTAGAACACGGCCCTCGTGTGACTTCATTCCTTGACTTTTGAAGTTGGATCAGTTCCCTGGCAACCTCCTATGGAGAAGAAGTCATGGACTCTTGAAAGGGGGAGGGGAATAGAGGAGATAAGAATGAGGTTGTTACGTTGAAGCTGCTCTCTCTAGCGGAGTTCAGGAGTGAGCTCACATCATCAGAGCCCATGACTGCCCCTCCAGTCCACCTAGGGCCAGCTCTGTTGTGCCTTTCACTTCAGACAGTTTTTATTTTATTTTTACATAACGCTAAATTGTACATTTCCCTGAAATTGCCATTAGCACTGATGTGTGTTTTGGCACTGGCACCAGGCATTGAGGAAAGTATGACTTGCAGGAGGGTAGGGTTTGTGTAATGGGCTTATCCCAAATGTCACACTCTTCCCTATATGGTGCACTTCTTTTGACCAGAGCCCTATATAGGCTATAGGGTGGCATTTGAGACGCAGTCTCGGTGTGGGGTCTGAGCACTGCTGGGAAGGGGAAATAGTCTGTTGGCCAGGTTGTGTAATAATGAGTAACAGTCAAACTTGGCAAGCCAGACCAAGGGGCTGTTTAGGAGGGTGCAACCACAATATTGCAGAACATTCACATATAAATGTATTTTATAGAACAAAAATGTGCAATAGAGTAGTTGCAGCATCGATTATTCATTTACTTAAGTTTCACCTCACTGATTCTACTACAACCACATTGTGTGGTACTCTGGAGTGTGGATCTCTGAACAAAATGGCTGATGCTAGTGACATTAGTGTAGCAAGTCGCTGTCTGAGCTTCAATGACCTTTTGGTAAAGTCAGCTAATGGCTAACTGACATTAATCACTTAGAGTGCAAGAACCATGCCTGCCATGATTGTCCATTAATTATTTGTTTTTCTCTTGTTTTTCTTTGTTGCTTAAAGTGCTTTGAGATTGTAAAAAAAAAAAGTGGTATAAAAGTGTAATGAATTATAATTGTTATTACAGGTGTAGTTGTTGCCACTCAGTTGATGTTGGTGCCACTTTTTCCCCTCTTCAGTCAACACGTGCACACACACACACTAGAGCAGTGAAAACACTGGGACTGGTGGGGGAGAGGAGTGACTGGGGCTACTGCAGGCCTTTCAAGGACACACAGCGTGCTGTAATTCTCCCTCCCTTGGCACACCGCTTTACATGCTCTCCAGCTAGCCAATTACTAGATGAAGCCACCCCACCCCAAGAGAGCAGCGTGTGTGTCCCAAATGGCACCCTATTATATACCCTTGTGTGTAGATTTTTTAGTAGTGGTTTCTTTGCAGCATTTTGACCATGAACGCCTGATTCAGTTTCCTCTGCTGTAGAGTATAAGTTCATTAGTTACAACCTTCAGAAGACACATCTCAACATCAACTGTTCAGAGGAGACCGTGAATCAGGCCTTCGTGATCAAATTGCTGCAAAGAAACCACAATTGTCCTTTTTTTAGATTTTTGGTTCCAACCACCGTGTCGTCTTTGTAAGACGCAGAGTAGGTGAATGGATGATCTTCGCATGTGTGGTTCCCATTGTGAAGCATGGAGGCGTGGTGGTGCTTTGCTGGTGACACTGTCTGTGATTTATTTAGAATTCAAGGCACACTTAACTAGCATGGCTACCACAGCATTCTGCAGCGATACGCCATCCCACCTGGTGGGACTATCATTTGTTTTTCCACCCGACCCAATGGAGATGGTTTGGGATGAGTGGTACCCGCAGAGTGAAGGAAAAGCAGCCAACAAGTGCTCAGCATGTCTGGGGACTCCTTCAAGACTGTTGGAAAAGCGTTCCAGGTGAAACTGGTTGAGAGAATGCCAAGCTGTCAAGGCAAAAGGTGGCTACTTTGAAGAATCTCAAATATAAAGTATATTTAGATTCTATTTTTACCACTTTTGGTTACTACATGGTTCCATGTGTTATTTCATAGTTTTGTCTTCACTATTATTCTACAATGTAGAAAATAGTAAAAATAAAGAAAAACCCTTGAATAAGTAGGTGTGTCCAAACTGGTTGTGTGTATTATATAGAAAAGCTATTTGAGATGCAGCCAGTGCCTTTGCGGTGCCCTTGTCGCCCTCGAACCCATCCACCACCCCCTCCCCTGCATGCCATCCCTGATTTGGTTACCTCAGGTGCTCCCCCCGCCTCCACCCTACTGTCCCACATTTATCAGAGTTCCAGGGCTGCAGTGAAGAATGCCTTATTTGCCCTGCATTGAAGAATGCCTTATATGTACTGCCGTCTGTCCTGTCCCACTGCGGCTACTTGAAGTCCTGTGTGTCGTTGGAGTGTGTGTGTGTGTCAGGGGCTGGATCAGCTGACAGGACTTGTGTAAGGGCCCAGCTGTGTCTGAACTTAGGCTCTGTACCCATTTTGTCCGAGCAGTGGGAGGGAGACTGGGGGAATAGCAGCGGGAGGGAGGCTGTGCTGGGGGAACAATGGAGGGAGGGTAGCTGGGCTGGGGGAACAGCAACCCTTGTTTTTGCCATAATCAGATTGTGTGACACAGCTTTCCATCCACAAGACACCACGTGTCCCAAATTGCACCCTATTCCCCATCTAATGCAGTACTTTTGACCAAGGTCTAGGGATCTGGTAGTGCACAATGTCTAAGGAAGTTGTGAGGTTTTGCTCGCCTGAGGTAGAGTATTTCATGATAAGCTGTAAACCACACTACCTAGGGAGTTCATCTGTATTTTTTGTAGCTGTCTACATACCACCAGAGACCGATGCTGGCACTAAGCCCGCACTCAATGAGGTGTATTCTGCCATAAGCAAACAGGAAAACGCTCATCCAGAGGCGGCGCTCCTAGTTGCCATGGACTTTAATGCAGGGAAACTTAAATCAGTTTGACCTCATTTCTATCAACATGTTAAATGTGCAACCAGAGGGGAAAAAAACTATAGACCACCTTTACTCCACACAGATGTGTACAAAGCTCTCCCTCATCCTCCATTTGGCAAATCTGACCATAATTCTATCCTCCTGATTCCTGCTTACATGCCAAAATGAAAGCAGGAAGCACCAGTGACTGTCAATAAAAAAAAGTGGTCAGATGAAGCAGATGCAAATCTACAGGACAGTTTTTATTTGCTAGCACAGACTGGAATATGTTCCGGGATTCTTCCGATGGCATTGAGGAGTACACCACATCGGTCACTGGCTTCATCAGTAAGTGCATCGATGTGGGGACGACGTCAGTGACTGTACGTACATACCCCAACCAGAAGCCATGGATTACAGGCAACAACCACACTGAGCTAAAGGGTAGAGCTAAGAAATCCTGCTATGCCCTGCGAAGAACCAACAAATAGGCAAAGCGTCAGTACAGGACTAAGGTCAAGTCGTACAACACCGGCTCCAAAGCTTGTCGGATGTGGCAGGGCTTGCAAACTATTAGACTACAAAGGGAAGCACAGCCGAGAGCTGCCCAGTGACACGAGCCTACTAGACGAGTTAAATTACTTCTATGCTCGCTTCGAGGCAAGTAACACTGAAACATGCATGACAGCATCAGCTGTTCCAGACGACTGTGATCAAGCTCTCCACAGCCGTTGTGAGTAAGACCTTTAATCCACCTGGCATGTCAGATTTCAAAAAAGCTTTACGGTGAAAGCAAACCATGCGATTATGCGAGGACAGCTTTCAGCAGACAAAACATTACAAACAGCTAGCAGCAAAGTAGATTGGTCTCAAGTCAGAAAAGCAATAAAATTAATCGCTTACCTTTGATCTTCGTATGTTTACACTCACGAGACTCCCAGTTATACAATAAATGTTTGTTTTGTTCCATAAAGATTCTCTTTATATCCAAAAAAAACGTTTTTTATAATCAATGGTTTTTACAATAAATAATCGATAATATTTCAACCGGACGTTAAACTTTTCAATACAGAGAAAGAAATGAGTCAGCTCTTCATGCGCGCGCATGAACAAATCTAAGGACATCTGGCTATCCACTGACACGATGTGATCATTCTCGCTAATTTTTCAGAATAAAAGCCTGAAACTATGTCTAAAGACTGTTCACACCATGTGGAGGCCATAGGGAAAGGAACCTGGTTGATATCCCTTTAAATGGAGGATAGGCTTGCAGTGGAACAGTTTCAGAAAAACAGCACTTCCTGGTTGGATTTTCCTCAGGTTTTCGCCTGCAATATCAGTTCTGTTATACTCAGACACTATTTTGACAGTTTTGGAAACTTTAGAGTTTTCTATCCTAATCTGCCAATTATATGCATATTCTAGCTTATGGGCCTGAGAAATAGGCAGTTTACTTTTTTATCCAAACATGCCCCCTTGCTTCAAGAGGTTAAACAGGTCAATATTCACAAGGCCGCAGGGCCAGACGGATTACCGGGACGTGCACTCAGAGCATGCGCTGACCAACGGGCAAGTGTCTTCACTGACATTTTCAACCTGTCCCTGATCGAGTCTGTAATACCAACATGTTTCAAGCAGACCACCATAGTCCCTGTGCCCAAGAACACTAAGGTAACCTGCCTAAATGACTACCGACACGTAGCACTCACGTCTGTAGCTATGAAGTGCTTTGAAAGGCTTGTCATGGCTCACATCAACACCATTATCCCAGAAACCCTAGACCTACTCCAATTTGCATACTTACCTAACAGATCCACAAATGATGCACGCAGATCCTCAACATGGGCGCCCCTCAGGGGTGCGTGCTCAGTACCCTCCTGTACAACACCATCCAACACCATCATTTAAGTTTGCCGATGACACAACAGTGGTAGGCCTGAACACCGACAACGGTGAGACAGCCTATAGGGAGGAGGTCAGAGACATGACCGTGTGGTGCTGAGGGGAGACATGACCAACGTGATCAAGACAAAGGAGATAATTGTGGACTACATGAAAAAGAGGACAGAGCACGCCCCCATTCTCATCGACAGGGCTGTAGTGGAGGAGGTTGAGAGCTTCAAGTTCCTTGGCATCCACATCACCAACAAATTAACATGGTCCAAGCACCCCAGGACAGTTGTGAAGAGGGCACGACAAAACCCATTCCCCCTCAGGAGATTTGGCATGGGTCCTCAGATCCTCAAAGATCTACAGCTGCACCATCGAGAGCATCCTGACGAGTTGCATCACTGCCTGGTCTGGCAACTGCTCGGCCTCCGACCGCAAGACTCAGAGGGTGGTGCGTACGGCCCAGTACATCACTGGAGCCAAGCTTCCTGCCATTCAGGACGTCTATACCAGGCAGTGTCAGGAAGGCCCAAATAATTGTCAGACTCCAGCCAACCTAGTCATCGACTGTTCTCTCTGCTACCGCACGGCAAGCTGTACCGGAGCACCATGTCTAGGTTCATGTGGCTTCAAAACATCTTCTACCCTCAAGTCATAAGACTCCTAAAGATCTAATCAAAGGGCTACCTCAGACTATTTGCATTGCCCCCCCTTCCCCCTCTTTTACGCAGCTGCTACTCTGTTATTATCTATGCCTAGTAACTTTAACTCTACTTAAATGTACATATTACCTTAACTAACCGGTGCCCCCGCATATTGACTCTGTACTGGTACCACCTGTATATAGCCTTGCTGTTATTTTACTGCTGTTCTTTAATTATTTTTTTTATTTCTTACCTTAAGGTATTTTTCTTAGCTGCACTGTTGGTTAAGCATTTCACTGAGGTCTACTATACCTGTTGTATTCGGTACATGTGACAAATAAATATATATATATATATATATATATATATATATATATATAAGATTTGATGTAGGGAATATGGTGCCATTTGGGAAGCAGACTGTTTATGCAGTGTGAACAAATGAGAGAACCTAGGTTAGAGCCACTCGATCCAAGGCAAGGATCAAGTGCTGCCTCTCACTGCTGGCCTGATCAATAGGATGAAAGCGATTTCGTAGATAAGCACCAAAAGTACCCAGTGCAAAATCGACACAAAACCCTACTCCAGTGTAAAGTAAGCTATGTAGTTTAAGGCAAGCTCAGCACTTTTCCACTGTTAGTGTTTTCGCAAGGAAGGTTTTGCCAGAGGAATATACACTGCGTGTACAAAACATTGTGTGCCATTCAGAGGGTGAATGGGCAAGATAAAATATTTCAGTGCCTTTTTGAACAGGGTATGGTAGTAGGTGCCAAATGCACTGGTTTGAGTGGCAAGAACTGCAACGCAGCTGGGTTTTTCACGCTCAACAGTTTCCCATGCGTATCATGAATGATCCACCACCCAAAGGACATCCAGTCAACTTGACACATCTGTGGGAAGCATTGGAGTCAACGTGGGCCAGTATCCCTGTGGAACGCTTTCAACACCTTGTAGTCCATGCCCTGACGAATTGAGGCTGTTCTGAGGGCAAAAAGGGGTGCAACTCAATATTAGGAAGGTGTTCCTAATGTTTTGTACACTTGGTGTATGTTGGCCGGTGCAGGCAGGGCAAATCGTCCCCTTTTGGCCGTCTGCCTCTCCATGCCAAGTGCAGAAACCTGTTCTTCAGTTTCTATTTCAGGGGTTCCCTGAGACATTTGAGTTTATGAATATTGTGAACAGATTACTTACATTTTGGCATATGAATTTCTAGAATAAGTTGCGGGATAATACAATACCATGTAATATTATTAATCTACAATGTATGTTCTTAACCTTTTGTAACATGGGCCTGGGAGGCTCACGGGGATATTGGTATCCACAGTTCTCTACCAATTAACACATTTTCAACACAATACCTCTTGTATTACAATCGTTTTAGTGGGAATTAGCTTAAACTACAAAATGTTTTCTCCGATACCAAATGTGTGTTACCACTATTAGCACAAACAAATGGTGGTCTCATAAGTTTAATGCAATGGCAGTAGGCCTAATGCAGTTTAATGAAATGGAAATGTTTGTAGGGTGCATGGGGAATGGAGGACAGTGATTCAACGTGACTAGAGAGCTCACCCCGTCACATACTGTTCAATAGGCCTAAAAAATTTTTTAAGAAAAATGTCATTGTTCAAGAAATGTTCAAGAGGAGAAAAAAGGGTGGTTGCGGATGGGTTTCTAGCAATTGGGTGCGGGTGAACAAACAGCTGACCAGCGCATCATTAGTCCCCTCCCGGGTCCAAAAAGTTTGGGAACCCCTGCTCTGTTTTGCAATAAGTACCCTATACCCTACATATTGTGCCATTTGGAATGCACCTCTTGTTTTCTTCTGTAGCTGACCTGAGGCCCAGTAGTCCAAGCATAGATAGAGGGTTATAGTTCTGGCTGTCCCACTCCCAACTGCGTTTATTGATAATATATTTGCTGCGTTGGCAAAATATTCAGGACGTGTCAGATAGAAATAGAATAACTAGAGCTGACTTCATTTGCTATTCTGCCTTCTATGAATGTTCTCTTGCATCCTCCTGAACAGCCTGTTTAGGCTGTCATATCACATGTACCACAATGACGCATGGACTCCATTCTTCTGTTCCAGGGCTGCAGCCATGCACCTCAAGCCATACCCCAAACTGCAGAAGAAAGAGTTCTACCTGGAGTCCAGTCACGACAGCCAGAGAGGCCTTCACCATATGAGCCAGCAAGGGGCCCTGTCTCTGAGGACAGAGTGGGGGGTCCGTCCAGCCCTGGTGGGCTCGTCTAGCAGTGGGCTCGGCCCGGGCACGGCCCGGTCCCCCCTTAGTGTCATATCCACCAACACCCGGTGCTGCAGTGACGGCAGTAATAGTACCCACGGCAACAGTGGTAGTGGGCTGCAAACCTCAAGGCTGAGTGGGTCTGGGGGAAATGTATTCCACAGTAGTACAACCTGGGCCCGGCGGAAAACCTCAGAAACCTCCTACACCACCACCTCGTCCCTGCTGCTCCTCCCCACCTCCTCCTGCACCTCCTCTACAGGCTCGGGGGGATCTGAGAACCAGGAGGCCTCCCTCAGCGTCTCCTACCAGGGGGAGGACGGAGAGGGACCGCTGGACATCTGGGCTGTCATAAAGCCCGGCAACACCAAGGAGAAAATCGCCATCTTCGCCTCGCCCCAGTGCCACGGCAGCCTCGTGAATGGTGGCGGTGGAGGAGAGCCGGTCAGGGAGGCGCGTGAGGGAGACTTGGTGAGCAGCATCTCAGTGAGGACAGTGTCTGTGAAGATGAAAAGCTGTTGGGAGGATGAGGGTGGCTCTGTGGCCAAGCGCAGGAGGAGGTCAGGGCATCGGGGCCACCACCAGGACAGAGACCGACAGTCACCCAGAGCTCTAGAGAGACAGAGCCCACTGAGTCCCACAAAGAACAGCCCAGAAGAGGTGACCCTTGGCGAGAGCCCTAGAGTGCCTGAGTGTGGGGTTGTAGGGGTGGGTGGGGAGCAGGTATGTAGGGTAGAGGGCGAGGAGGGGAGTGAGACTGGGACGGGCAAGGCTCTCTCTGTGGTGGAGTTGGTGGCCGCCTTGGAGCAGAGAGCCAGCGACAAGCAAGGGGACTCTAAGCCTGTCTCTCTGCGGAGCTCCACAAGCATTACCTTATCCAGGGGGCTGTCACTGACCCAAGAGCCCCAGCAGCCCAAAGCCCCAGACCAGAGCCCCCAGGGGACAGATGAGGCAGAGTGTGTAAAGGTGTCAGACATGGTGGCCAAGCTGGAGTCAGAGTGCCTGAAGCGCCGGAGTGTTCCAAGGGAAGGGTCCGGATCTGGGGGAGAGCTGTCGCGCAACAACAGCCTGCGGAGGAGGGTGGGCCGGGTGTTACTGGCAGGAGCAGACGCCTGCTCCATCTCAGCCCAGCCACCTCCGTCTCCCACTGGGCCCCAGCACAGACTAGAGGAGACCACGGGGGTGCAGCACCTCCACGCTAGTCCATCTGAGGGCCGTCCCTCTGTTAGCACCATCCACACGGACAAACTAGTTCCCAGCAGCTGCCATGAAGCTTCCCACTGGGCTTCCCGTTCCTCTGACCCAGCTTCTCCGTCTCACAGTGTGGACTCTGGGTGTGGAGCCTCCATCCACGCTGTCAGAGAGCCAGAGGAGATGTGTGAGGCCCAGGGACAGCAGGTGGGGAGCAGGGTCATTGAGGCTGGGCAGGATCTGTACCTCCAGCTCCAGTCAGAGCGGGCCAGCAGCAGTCTACAGAGTGAGGAGCCCCTCCCAGGCATGCTGTTCTTCTCACACCCTCTGCCCTCACAGCCGGTGCTAGAACAACACAAACTCCCACACCCAGACAGTACTCGCACCCAGGACACTGGGTCCAGCCCTCAACACACCAGAGACTTAGCGGAACCCTCCAAGCCTCAGCCCTGCGACCCTGCTATCACCTCCCTCCTCCCTGAAACCATATCGCACAGTGAGAACTGGGCCAAAGAGGAGGATGAGAAGGCGGTGAGTGAGGGAGAGGGGAGTGCTTTTAGCCAGTGTGAGACCGTGCCTTTCCCCCTGCGCCGCCTGGTGTCTCACGAGTTCCTGGAGATGCGCTTTAAGATCCAGCTGCTCCTGGAACCCCAGCAGTACATGGCCTTCCTGCCTCACCACATTATCGTTAAGATCTTCTGCCTGCTGCCCACAGAGAACCTGGCAGCGCTTAAGTGCACCTGCCACTACTTCAAGTTCCTCATCGAGAGCTACGGAGTTCGACCCGCAGACTGCCGCTGGGTGTGCGACCCCCGCTACAAAGACGATCCCTGCAAGCAGTGTAAAAAACGGTATGGGCGCGGGGATGTGTCCCTCTGCCGCTGGCACCACAAGCCCTACTGCCAGGCGCTGCCCTACGGCCCCGGGTACTGGATGTGTTGCCATGGTTCCCACAAAGACACGCCCGGCTGCAACGTCGGTCTCCATGACAACCGCTGGGTGCCCGCCTTCCATAGTATCAACATGCCAATCTATAAGAAACCCAGGGCGGTCACTGAGGAGTAGTGGAATAGACAATGGGAGAAAGTGATTTGACTTCTGTGTGCTTTATTTTGCCAATGAGGGCTTTGTGTGTCTGTGTTGCCATATGAGCATGTGCAGTTATTTGTGGGGAGTGTCTGACCGCAACCAGGTTTCTGGTACTGATGAGGAATCACTGGATCTCTTCCTTGACCCCTAACCACTGACCTCTAACCCCTCCTCAGGTCCTCTGAGATGGTCAGCACTTTAACCCTGGTCATAGTTCTCAATCTTCAAAGGATTCTGACAGGGTATTCTTTTTACTTGCTTCGATGTGTTGGGTTAAAACATCTGGTTCTGACCAGAGTGTGTTGAAGAGAAGCTTTGTTTCAGATTTCTCTTCAGTGTTGATGCTTAATGTGTCTCTCCTTGCCCACAGCCATAATGTTTCCTTGCTTATGCATTAACCAATACGTTGGGATAGCTATTTTAGTCAAGGTAAGCCTATCAACGTTATGCAGTATACCCCACCCACAAGTGTGATTTACTCAGTGTTAATGTGTTGTTGTCTAAGTGGATACATACATTGCTGCAGGTCCCCGGTTTATGCAAAATGTGAATCAACCCCATCCTATATCCCCTCCATATCCTGTTCCAAATGGCACCCTAGTCCCTATGTAGTGCACTACTTTTGACCAGGGCCCATAGGGTGCCGTTTGGGATGTTGGAGTCTATATCCCAACTCAACTGTATCAGTCTCCGGGTCAGAGAGGGAAAGGGTTTTGTCTGTCCTGTATCTGGTTTGATTGAAAAAGTTTGTTCTGAGCCCTGTTGTGTTTACATTGTACGTAGTGCTACAGAGTCCTATATCAAAAACAAAGTGAGGAAGATTGACAAGCAGCACGAGTATCTATGACTTGAATGCATTTATCTTCAGTTTGGTAAAAAGAAAAAAGTTTATTTTGACCCCGTCATGTATATATTCATGAATGATTATTATTGGGTGTTTTACAATGGGTCCCAGATGTATAACCCATATGCTTATTTGGCCGCTCTCATTGCATTATTCTCCACCATTTTTAATGTGCGTCTGAAATGGCACAGTATTCCCTATATAGTGCACCACTTTTGACCAGAGCAATAGGGCTGGTCAAAAGCAGTGCACTATAAATGGAATAGGGTGCCATTTTTGGACAAGTGCTCATCCCTCCTTTTTATGATGCTGATATTTCTTGAAGGGAAACATGCCTGGAGAAGTTCCCCTGTGTCTGTTCTTTACCATGATTAACTGGACATGATCTAAAAAACTAAACACAAGGAAAACAGGGTTGATTACAAAGGGGGAGAAAAATGGTCTCTAAAAGTAGTTTGCCTCCAGATATTTTTTTAAAACAGTTTGTTGTATAATATTCCAGCTGTACTCTGCCTGCAAAGGCATTTTACTACAATAAAGTGTATTCATTCTGAGGTTAACTGTCAGAACCCACCTTTCCTTCTCGTGGTGTCTTTAAACTGAAAGGAAGTGTAAAGGTTACAACATAAAAATGGAATGTATTGATCTTTACTGAATATTCAGGGATATAGACTAAATGTATACTAAGGGTCTCCAGCCTTAAATGTCACCCATTTCTATTATTTATCACATCTTGTTGTCATTGACATACGTCAATGTTGTTCACAACTTAAGGTCTATACTGTAGAGCTGGTAGGCTTGCCTTTCATTGGGGCGAGGGGTATTGTTTGGGTCCAGGTGTGTTGGGGAAAGAGCACAGACACGCACAACAGATTTATAAAAGCAAAATAAATGTATTCCTTGCGGTGTGAGAAATTACTTCCTAGAAGTTGATATTAATCATCTCAAACATTTGAGGGAAATTTCCCCCTTTTGTCAACTTTATCATTTAATACCAAAATGGCAGTCCTCCGACAAAGGGTCTGGATTGTCCACTTGAAAAGGCAAAGTGCGATGAGTAGGCAATGTATCAATGGGTGCTAATATGAACATTGGCATGGAATTGTCTGTCATGTCAGTGCCTCCTGAAATGGTGTGTTTACATGCTCTTTCGTTTCTTTCTTCATTCGGTGACCTTTTGAATTCACAACAGACAGTAGGGGATGAATAAGACTTGGCAATAAAATGCATGAAAAGATCCTGTGGGTTGCCAGTGGTTTTGATTTGAGCATTGAGGAGTATCTTCTAAATCCCAACTTGATACATTTGCTACTGTCTCTATTTTAACCCTCAGTCCCATGACCCCTGCAAAAATCTGCTTTTCATTTGTCTGCATGTCAAGCCTTTGTATTTAGCCTCACAATTAAGTGTTATACAATTTTATTTCAGCACAACCAGGGCGGCTACAAGGAGACCACAAAACAATTTGACAAACCGTTACATTCATGAGTTGAATATGAATGCTTTAAGTACAGAAGTTGTTCTCGGGGAAATGAATATCCAACTAGTCAGTGACAACTGCTTAAGGTATTAGAGACTACAGTGCTTTCAAAAAGTACAGTATTGACATTCATTTTGCTACGTTACAGCTTTAAGTGATAAAAAAAATCCCCCTATTTACACACAATATCCCATAATGACAAAGCGAAGAGGTTTTTAGAAAAAAATAACATACCTTATTTAGTATTCAGACACTTTGCTATGAGACTCAATTGAGCTCCAATGTATCATCCCCCTTTCCTTTACCTGTTTCCATTGATCATATTTGAGCTCTTTCTGCAACTTGATTGGACATGCTTTGGAAAGGCACACACCTGTGTGTGTGTGTATGTGTATATATATATATATATAAGCTCTGACGGCACTCCTCTGTGCAGATGAGAGAACCTTCCAGAGGGACAACAATCTCTGCAGCATGCCACCAATCATGGTATAGTGGCCAGACGGAAGCCACTCCTCAGTAAAAGGCACATGACAGCCCGCTTGGAGTTTGCCAAAAGGCACCTAAAGGACTCCGACCATGAGAAACGAGATCCTCTGGTCTGATGAAACCCAGATCGAACTCTTTGGCCTGAAGCATGGTGGTAGCAGCATGCTGTGGGGATGTTTTTCAGCGGAAGGAATGGGGAGACTAGTAAGGATCGACGAAAAGATGAATGGCACAAAGTACAGAGAGATTCTTGATTTAAAACCTACTCCAGAGCGCTCAGGACCTCAGATTGGGGCGAATGTTCACCTTTAAACAGGACAATGCAGGAGAGGCTTCGGGGACATGTCTCAATGTCCAGCCAGAGCCAAGACTTGAACCCGATCAAACATCTCTGGAGAGACCTGAAAATAGCTGTGCAGCGACACTCCCCATCCAACCTGACAGAGCATCTGCAGAGAAGAATGGGAGAAACTGCCTCCCGGGTGGCGCAGTGGTTAAGGGCGCTGTACTGCAGCGCCAGCTGTGCCATCAGAGTCCCTGGGTTCGCGTCATACCCAACAAGACTCAATGGTGCCAAAGGTGCATCAACAATGTACTAAATAAAGGAAATCCTACAGTGCATTCAGACCCCTTGACTTATAGTTATGACTCATTCTGTGGTACTCTATTGGCTAGGCTTGAATTTCCCTGCCAATTATATTTGAAAATATGTAGGTATATGATCACACTGGTAAGAGAGAATTTGCTGTATTACTTACACTAACATGGCTTTTCAAGAGAATGAGCAATCTGCAGAAAATGTAATGTCAACTCTTGATACCACGTCCCAAACAAAACCCCCCTTCGAGACGGAAACTCAGTTCCCTTAACCCAGTTATTAGAAAACCATGAAACTTTTTCAAACTGTTAATCAGGCTAAAACGCTCTGGGACACTTGTTCCAAGCCTAGGGGAATATTGGGAGGTCATCTGAATATTCATAGCATTATTTCTAAACGTGAACAGGTAGAACATTTATCGAATGACTCAAATCTATTTTTTTTCTGTTTCTCTGAGATTGGCTGAAAAAAAAATCTGCCTTTAATGTCCCTCCCTGGATATTCTATATTCAGGAGGGACAGGGCAGAGGGTGTGGATTGCTTATGTACATGAAAGACAATTGCATTTGAAGTTATCATATGCAAACATGCCAATGACCTTAAATATATGGAGCTGAATGTATTCCTCTCCCCTCATGTATCTCACTATTATTGGATTATATCGATCACCGACATCTATCTTGTTTTATGACCATTTAAATGCCATGCTTAAAGAATGTGATCATAAGGCGATTTCAATATAAACTGGGAGGAAAAAACTCGAGATCAGACTATTTCAACCGGACTCCAACAATACAAGGTCCAACCAGAGTAACACAGTCATCCCAGACTCAAATTGATCTGGTGTTTACTAACAGACTTGATCAAATAATTAGGTCCACTAACTGACTAACTGGTTGGTATATCTGACCACAATGTTACATTGGTGGTTAGCTCACTAAAAAGAGATTTAGGAAACATATTCATGTGCAAAAGTACAATAAAAAAAATCCTGAAAAATGAGCAGAGTAACTAAGATGAGTCAAATGGACTGTTCTGATCTGTTAAGCAATAAAGACCCAGAGAGAGTCTGGATACAGAACATTTCTGTAAGCTATTGACAAAGTGGATACCTCTTTTACTAGGAAATTTAAACGTTAACCTCTACCATGGCTCAACGAGGACCTCTGGAGGCAGATGAGAGAACGGGATCTTTCCTTGAAAAAAAGCACTGGAGAGATAAGGTGGTAAGGAATATTTTTAAAAAAGCAAACGCATAATTCTTTCTTAGTGTGATCAATGAAACAAAACGAAATGGCAAAGTGGTTTGGGAAAATCTCAACAAACCAACAGGGAGAGAAAAAAAACATCCTGAATTAAAGGTTCATGGGATTCTAATTCAAGACTCCGATTTCATATCCACCACCTTAAACAATTTTTTTGCTGATTGTCAAAGAACTGGCTCAGATATTTTCAACCAAGTCTACAGTTCTCACTCCCATAGATAATAAACCAATATTCAGAATTCCTGAAATCTCAGCGTCAGCTGAGTATTACTAGCTTCTTCAAGAGCTCTAGAACTAAATATTTGGTCTAGACACTGTATTCCTGAAGCGACACAAATATTCTCTGATTGCCCCTATTGTACATCTAGTTAGTCTGTCCATCAAATATGGGCTCTTCCCCAATGCTTGAAAGTTTGCTGCAGCGATACCTGTTTTAAATTCTGGTGACCCAATACTGGTGGAAAATGTCCAACCTATAAGCATTCTTCCAGTGCTATCAAAAGTAGCTGAAAGATGGGTGGCTGATCATCTGACTGATCACCTCATTCGGGGTAACTCCATACATTAAATGCAATTTGGATTCAGAACTAACCAATTCAATCTAAACTGGACATAGGTGGTGAAGTCAAGTCTTTTTGGATCTTAAAAAGGCCTTTGATACTGTGAATCATGAGGTCCTCCTATCCAAACTATCCTCCCTTAATGTGTCCACTGAAGTTATTAGTTGGATGTATATCTAACAAACAGAAGTCAAAGGGTTTGTCTGGGGGACACTCATTCGGACTCTCTTTACCATAACATTGGGGTCCCACAAGGGTCAATATTAGGCCCCCTTATGTTTACCATCTATATAAATGATCTCCCACTTGCTTGCCCACAAGTTAACATGCAGATGTATGCAGACGATACAGTTCTGTATATACACTCAGAAAATAGACAACTAGCTGTTAACAAGTTAACTGAAGCTATGGCACATGTTTCTAAATGGATGACTAATTATTACTTGCATTTAAATATGACTATGTACTTCTCTAAGAAATCCAATGATTCTTCCCAACGAGCTGCTCTTGTTAATGGGAAGAATCTGAAAGTTGTGTCTAACTTCAGGTATCTTGATGTCATTTTGGACTCCAACTTGACATTTAAGAAACATGTGGTGGTTAAGACGGTTAAGTTTGGATTATCCAACTTTAGGTTTATAAGACCTTCCTCTGGAGGCCTCCAAACTATATAGGCATGCTATGATCTTCTGACATCTGAGATATTGCCTCACATGCTGGTCACAAGCAGGAGCTACTATTCTGAAACCAATTGAATCACTCTACAAACACTTAAGATGTTTGATAACAAACCAAACAGTTACCACCATTGTCATATAATTTACAAACATCATTTATTTAGTCTGGATAGCTGTAAGCAGTATGTAGATGCAAGCCTTGTCTTTAAGATCCTGCATGGTCTTGCCCCTCCACCCCTATACCAGAATATCATGCTCAAGGAAAGCCCCTCCAGGATAACAAGGGCAGTAACTAGAGGGGATTGGTGTCCCTTTTCCACACAGTAAAATGGGTCAATCTGCCTTCTCTGTTAGAGCTACAATATACTGGAATGCAATGCCCATGGACTTGAGAAGCTGCACTGATTATTGTATTTTTTCATTTAAATTGAAAACGTGGCTCAAATCTATCCAAACCTGTACACATGAGTTATCTGTGGTTTCTACAGTTGATGACAGTGTTGTTGTTGTTAGAATAATATATTATTGGATGTAATGTATTTGTATTTTGTATTGTTTTTGTGAGTATTTGTGTAGTGGCTGTGTAAAGGCCCTTACCTGCCTGGGGACTACGGGTGCAAATGAGCTTTTGGCTAACCCCGGCACATTTACATGGCTGTTGCATATCAATATTGTAATATTGATGTTGATTAATGTGCATTGTCCCCTATAAGTAAATAAATAATAGGTGCACTTGATTTACCTCTCTGGGGGTGTAGGCGGAGTTCTACCTTCAGACACATGAAATGGTTCAAAATGGGAACACTGCCTTCCCGGCACTAGGGCTGCTGAATCAAGTGCACCTATGCCAACAGCGCGAAACAAATATACAAAATAGGAACGTCGGGCTTTATCGTTATTTTAAAGTTTGGTGATAAACGTTGGTAACCACTGCTACAGACGTTTTTATATAAAAGACCCGGACCCCTTCAGGACTCGCCCTTGTCTCACAAACACTGCTCTTGCTCAGCCCCCGTTAAATCACAGACTAATTGTTGGTATCTACGGATGCAAAAGAAAGACTAATCTAATTGTACAGCACAGAAGTCCGTAGCACAAACACAGTTTCAAAGGGGTTAAAAGTCAACAGAGCTAGTGTTATTTACCAGAAAGCTAAGGTTATTTTGGCTGAGTTTACATAGGAAGCCCAATTCTGATATTTTTTCTACTAATTGGGATTTTGACCAATATAAATCTTTTTCAGAGCTACACTGATTGTGAGAAAATGAAGAGAAAAAAAACAGATCAGAATTGGGCTGCCTGTGTAAAAGCAGCCTTTGAGTCAACTGTGGAACCTGTTTTTCTGTGAAGCAGATAATTAGAATATACCAGTAAATAGTTTGGGGTTTGCAGTGCAGCCAACACACACCCATTAGATTCCATCTGAACATGGTTGTATAATACACTTGACAGTGACACTTCTTTCTTAAATGGTTCAAATTAGACTTTTATGGCAACAAATCATTAATCCTTTTTTTTCTTCTTTTTTTAACACAACCTATTTTGTCACTAGCAGGTACAAGTTATAAAGGTCATTACAGGGGTCTTCATTTTTGTCATGTGAAATATTGCTTATTGTCACAGTGGTAAATGCTTAATCTGCATTACCAGTCATTTCAAAATTAAGTTCTACAAGACCTGAATAAGAAAAATAAACTAACATCTTATGAAGTAAGGCAAAGATGTACAATTGAAGTCGGAAGTTTACATACACTTAGGTTGGAGTCAATAAAACTTGTTTTTCAACCACTCCACACATTTCTTGTTAACAAACTATGGTTTTGGCAAGTCGGTTAGGACATCTACTTTGTGCATGACACAAGTCATTTTTCCAACAATTGTTCAGACAGATTTTTTTCACTTATAATTCACTGTATCACAATTCCAGTGGGTCAGAAGTTTACATACACTAAGTTGACTGTGCCTTTAAACAGCTTGGAACATTCCAGAAAATTATGTCATGGCTTTAGAAGCTTCTGATAAATGATGTCAATTAGCCTGAGTCAATTGGAGGTGTACCTGTGGATGTATTTCAAGGCACGACATCATGGGAAAAATCAAAAAGAAATCAGCCAAGACCTCAGAAAAACAAATGTAGACCTCCACAAGTCTGGTTCATCCTTGGGAGCAATTTCCAAACGCCTGAAGGTACCACGTTCATCTGTACAAACAATAGTTTGCAAGCATAAACACCATGGGACCACACAGCCATCATACCGCTCAGGAAGGAGATGCGTTCTGTCTCCTAGAGATGAACGTACTTTGGTGCAAAAAGTGCAAATCAATCCCAGAACAGCAGCAAAGGACCTTGTGAAGATGCTGGAGGAAACAGGTACAAAAGTATCTATATCCACAGTAAAACGAGTCATATATCGACATAACCTGAAAGGCCGCTCAGCAAGGAAGAAGCCACTGCTCCAAAACCGCCATAAAAAAAAAGCCAGACTACGGTTTGCAACTGCACATGGAGACAAAGACCGTACTTTTTGGAGAAATGTCCTCTGGTCTGATGAAACAAAAATAGAACAGTTGGGCCATAATGACCATCGTTATGTTTGGAGGAAAAAGGGGGAGGCTTGCAAGCCGAAGAACACCATCCCAACCGTTATGCACGGGGGTGGCAGCATCATGTTGTGGGGGTGATTTTCTGCAGGAGGGACTGGTCCACATCACAAAATAGATGGCATCATGAGGAAAGAAAATTACGTGGATATATTAAAGCAACATCTCAAGACATCAGTCAGGAAGTTAAAGCTTGGTCACAAATGGGTCTTCCAAATGGACAATGAGCCCAAGCATACTTCCAAAGGACAACAAAATCAAGGTATTGGAGTAGCCATCACAAAGCCCTGACCTCAATCCTATAGAAAATTGGTGGGCAGAACTGAAAAAGCATGTGCGAGCAAGGAGGCCTACAAACCTGACTCAGTTACACTATCAGGAGGAATGAGCCAAAATTATCCCAACTTACGAAGCTTGTGGAAAGCTACCTGAAACGTTTGACCCAAGTTAATAAACTATTTAAAGGCAATGCTACCAAATACTAATTGAGTGTATGTACACTTCTGACCCACTGGGAAATGTGATGAAAGAAATAAAAGCTGAAAGAAATAAATCCTTCTCTCTACTATTATTCTGACATTTCACATTCTTAAAATAAAGTGGTGATCCTAACTAACCTAAGACGGGGAATTTTTACTAGGATTAAATGTCAGGAATTGTGAAAAACTGAGTTTAAATGTATTTGGCTAAGGTGTATGTGAACTTCAGACCACAACTGTATTGTGTCCTATCCTATCATTTAAGCCACCTATGTCACTGTTCGAATCACCTGTATAAAGACCCACAAAACACACCAATGAGGTTTTAGGCACCCACGTTACTATAAATAGTATAAATCTACCCTTCTGAGGAAAACAAATGCCACTAGTTCATCTCTCTCCCCAACATTGAACTGCTGCAGTCAAGTTTGTCCCCCCCACCACCACCACCACCACACACACACCTGGTAATTAAACAGCATTTGAAGTAAAACAAAGAAAGTGCCATGCCATCATTTAGTGAGAATAACTAAGGTCATGCCCCTTGTTTGGCATTCGTCAGTCTTCAAAACACAATCCTTACACAAACCATTTTGTTATAATGCAGCAGGAAGGAAGGTTATGTCCCAAATGGCACCCTAGTCCCTATGAAGTGCACTACTTTTGACCAAGGCCCATAGGGCTCTGGTCAAACGTTGTGCACTATATAAGGCATAGGGTACCATTTGGGATGTAGTAAAGAAACATTAAGAACCGACAATATAAATGGGTACACAGGAAAGCAACAGAAGCTCCCGTCTCTCTTTAAATTGTCTTCTCACAACAACTGGGATGGAGCGTGCAGATGGCCGAGAGTTGTGAGAGAGACTACTCTTTGAATAACACCCGTTCCAAGCGACAGTCTTTCGCACTATAACCATTTTTACCAGAAAAATCACTGTTGTCAATGACAACATTCTCCTCCATAAGAAAGTGAGCGATACATTCCCCTTCCTCCCACAGGGATTCAGTCATGCAATTTAGTAAAAACAAATATCCCTTCTTGGTGGTAGTGGGACCAGGACTGCAGGCTGATTACAGGCCTAGGCCAGAACAGAACAGTCTCTGTGTGGTGGTCAGTGGCAGTGCTGCATAGCTCCAGCCAGTCCTGGGGTGCATTCATTAGACACCAAACGGACTGAAACACTACCTGAACTTGTTCAATAAAAAAACAAACTTGTTTTTATTCTACGTTGCAAAACGTTTTTCTAGTGTGCTCTAATATATACGACCCTGGCCAGTGAGTCCCCAGCCTCCCTCAGCGCTGGCCGGTGTAGGCCCGAAACCAGGAGGTGACGGATGCTGCTGCTGAGGAGATCATGCCCCCGGCCTGGCCCACGGGCTGGGACACCTGCATGGCCGTGCTCTGGGACAGATCCATGGGTTGGGAGGGGATGTCACAGAAGCGCGGGCTGGGGACCGTTTCCCAGTCTGTCCCCAGGTCTGTCTCCTCATCCGTCACCATCTCATCTCCGCTTTCCTCTGCCGGGCCGGCCGCCTCCGGCTCAACAAACTCCATGGAGTCCTCCAGGTCAGCAGTCACCTCGTACGGACCCGTCCTGCACAGAAAGATAGTCAGGTGGTGTCCCAAATAGGATTCCATTTTTGACAAGGGATCTTCTTACCTGCCCAGGTTTTTGTTGTCAGGAGAGACAAGGAACATGATGTTCCTCAGGGTGTGGTGAGGGTGCAGCAGCTCACTCTCAACATGCTGCACAGGAATACACGCAACTGGTTAGTGGCATGCATCTCCGGTGTGGGTTGATACATACAAGCTAGATCAATCATGTAACAAAGTGATTAACAGTAACAGGGCCTAGAACCCAGAAGAGAAAGCAGCAGCACAGTGGCAAGGAAAATATACTCCCAGAAGGAAGAAACTTCTAGACGAACCATGCTCTGTAGTACCTGTGAGAAGCAGAGGTGAAGGATGTTGGTGTTGAGCTTGGTGACAGCCCGGGTGAACCTGTACCTGCTCAGGCTGTCACCACAGAACTCACTGTTACACAACTTCTTGGGCAGATTGACATCCAGGATGTGAGAGAGGATGTTGATGAGCTGGGTAGCAAAACAGAGGGCTGCACTGATGGTGTGGGCTGGGTTGATGTGGTCCAACTCTGGAAATGGAAGCTCTTCATGAGAACAAGTAGCCTTGGCACAGTACAAGTCAATATTGCAGATTGGTAACCTCCAAGGACTAGATGTTCCTCTCAATCGGCTAGTCGTTTGTCTTTGTCACATCTCAAAAGACAGATCATTTGATTATGATGTCTTATTTTGGTAAGAGTGTGGAGCTAGAAAAGTATACTAAAACACATAGTAAAATGTATGCACACACTGTTCTGTCAGTCGCTTTGGATAAAAGCATCTACTAAATGGCATATATAATTATTACATACAACATATTTTGCTATAATGTCCTACCGGGCCCCTCGTTGGTGCTCTTCTCCTCCACCCAGCTGTAATAGGGGGAGCAGTCCCCGTTGCTGGGCAGCGTGACCCTGGGTCCAGTGATGCTAATAGAGGTCTCTCCATTCTGGTCATCCCAGACCCAGCGCCCTGACAGGTAGGTGGTGCGGCGGGCCTCAGCTAACTCACTCACTGTGCTGGAGGTCAGGACCAAGTCACACTCCGACAACACGTCTGCTGGGTCCCTGAGGGAAAGGAGCAAAGAGAGGGAGAGACTGTCATTACAGGAAGTGTGTCTCTATAACTAAGTCAAACAGCAGATGAGAGGTCCCTCAGCATGCACTTTCAGATTTGAATCAAGAATCAGCTGACCCACATCCTAAAAGAACAACCAATGTCTCAAATGGACAGAGAGCCTTGATATCGGTGCTGTCCGTGAAAACTAAAGCCCAGCTTCATAATGCTGGCCAGTCATGGATGGAGTAATACTTAATTCTTGGCTCTGGCCAATGCTGTATGACAGTGGTTCTCTAAGCTTTCCTCAAGGACCCCCGGCTGTTCCATATATTTGATCTAGTTGAAAGCCAGCACACGCGATTCAACTTGTTAACGTATCATCAAGCCCTTGTTTAGGTGAATCGGGTGAGTTAGTGTAAAACACACTTCAAATAAACTTGAAACCATGGCCATGCTTACCTGCTACCCTGTTTCTCCTCCTGTGTGGGGAAGATGTGAGCGGTGAGCTCCAGGATGTGTCCTCTGCGGACCTCAGCCAGGTGCTCCAGACGACCCTGCAGCTCCTTGCCCCTCTTCTCCAGCAGCTCTCCCAGCCGCAGGTTGTGTCTCTCTATCTTGTCCCTCTTCTCCTGATGGCGGCTGGCCCGCCGCTGCAGCCTCTGGCTCTCCTCTTGGGAGCGAAGCAGCAGGTCCTTACCTGGGAGAAGAGGGAGAGGTAATAAGTTGATTGACTAATATGGGTCAAGTGGCAGCCTATTTCTTATACAGCGCACCACTTTTGACCAGGGCCCACAGGGCCTGCACTAAATAGGGAATAGGGTGCTATTTGGGATGCAAGCCAATGTCTTGCACCATTTCAGGTTTGCCTGTTGTCTTAGACAGACTGTAGAATAAATCAAGATGATTATTTTAATAATGTACAATATAATACAACAGTCAAATAGTGCATTGTCATTTACACTCACCTCCATATGTATTTTGACAGTGAAGCTACCATTTTAAATTTGAGATCAAATGTTTCATATGAGGTGGCAGTACAGAATGTCACCTTTTATTGGAGGGTATTTTCATACATATCTCTTTTATGGTTTAGAAATGGGGGTGAGTGTATACATTCACATGGAGGTGAGTATCACTGATTTGAATGGCTGTCAAGACCATGTAACTCACCACTTTTCACCTCTTCATTCCCACAACCAATAGCCTCCTTCAGCTGCTCTATTTTCATCTTGCATGACATGATCTTCCATTTCTGAATGAATGAAACAATACAAAATGCTAAGGGTAGATGGGAGTTGAAGAGAACAGGCAGGCTATTGCCGCATTTGAAAAACATACCTTGCGTAGGGCAGCGTAAATTTACGAGAATTTATATAAATATGGGAGGTCCTCTACTCATAATTCAACTTACCAGCTGATCTGCCTGGACTTTCTTGTCCATGGCTGTAATGACCCTGGAAGAAAGAGTATAGTGTAATATCAATATGGTTAATATAAACAATGGAAGGTAGGAATACAAATGCTTGAAAACTGCAAAGTATTATTTAGCATATTCATGATAACTGCAAATATTATACTGTACATGTGTTGGAAACGTTCTTTCTCCACCTTCAGCATTTTAAGTCTTTCCAATTTGTCAGTGTATCTGGGGAAAAAAATGTTACCATTAGAAAACCTACATTAAAAAACAATGGAGTGTTACTTTTTCTGACATCATAGTAGAATGATTCAATGCTGCATTCAAAACAACTGATAACTCGGGGGGGGGGGGGGGGGGGGGGGGAATTAGCTCTGACTAAGAAAAATCGATTTGAACGGTCATCCAAATTTGAATTCCAACTCCAGAACTCGGGCCTCATTCTAGAGCTCCGACTTTCTGATCTGAATATCACTGACGTCATGATTTGACCTCGTATTTCTCCAACTTCCCAGTTGTTGTGAATGCGGCAAAAGTGCCAATTGCCCACTCCAGGCAGGTGTTGGCAAGAGTGTGGCCTAGCTTTTTATTTAACTAGGCAAGTAAGTTAAAGAACAAATTCTTATTTACAATGCTCCCTCCCAACTTCACACAAACAAGTTGAGATGTATTGTACTTAAAAATATATATATATTTTTTAACAATGTAGCCATTTGATTAAGAAAAATACAAAAAGTATGTCAGTCACTGTGAAAGTAAAGTATTAAGACACTAGAAAGTTAGTTACTGTATGTACTGTGTTGAGTACGAGAAAGTTGGTGCTCAAATGACATGATTCAAAATAACATATTGTGTTGTGCAATCTAGGCCAATACTGTTCCGCAAACAGCCTTACTGGCTATAATTTAGGTTACACGCGTAAACAAGCTAGCTAGCTAACGTTTTGCTAAAGGTGTTGGTTGTAGCTAAACAATATAGCTAGCTAGCTAGCCAGTTTGTTTGATTGTTGGTAGCTATTAAATGCAATGTTAGCTGATAATGCATAGCCAACATTTAATAAAGCCTTTATTTAGAGCTGTGTTATGAAGTTAGCTGAATGTAAACACGCACCGTTCAGGGTTTCTACCGTCGAAGTATATAAAATCGCCTGCATGGATGCATCGGGCGCACGTCAGCCTGCGCCTGGCGGTGTTGCAGAGAGGACATCGCTCCACGGCGACATACAAACCCTCCGCATCGTCCACAGACTCCACCATTTGAGACCCAGGGGAACCTGTGGTGTTTGTGGCGTGTAGGAGGTGCGAGCGAAGCTGTGGCCGAGCCCCGGGCAGCGCTCCCAAAGTCCCTTCGCCAGAGCGGACTTCGCTTCGCAGTGAGGATGCCATGATGATGGAACTGCGGTTCAAGCGCTAGCTAAATTATAGCTCTTCTGGCTACTGGCATCGAGTCTGAGTTTTCACTACTTATTGTAAATGTTACGTATATATTTACCACCGCAATGCCGTCTTCATTTTCGGGAAATGTAGCTATGTTCAGTCATGGACTATATTGCTGCTGTTAGCTAGCCCGCAGCAAACTGCTGACTATTTTGCATGAGATGGTTTGTTTACTTACGTATGGTCACGTGGGCACATGGCTATAGATTTACAACAGAACATCTACTGCATGATGTATAACATGCAAACTTCGTTTTTATTAGAAGGTCCTGTATTTCATTTCACAATTATAAAACTACGTTACAAGTTACCCATCTACACACTTTTATTTAACACTCCAGAAGTACAACACACAAAACTAAACAATTTAGGACGCATGTATTTTACACACATGAAGATTAAGTGCGTCAAATGCTTTCATCGTCTTCACAAAAATCAGCGAAGGCACTTCATTGCTTTCTGAATCCCTTCAGAATGGGGTATATGTTCTCAAAGGCTTCATAGATTTCTCGACGTTCTTTAGCTCCTGTAAGAAAATGGAGAGTACGTCTGGCTGCATTTTGTTACGTGAACATTTATTTTCAAATGTGAAAAGCAAGCATGGTCATCATAGTACGGTATTGTATTAGACACATTCAGGTAGGTCCTCTCCCTGTTAGGGGTAACAATCTATACCCAGTACAGTAGGTGGCGGGCAATGTAGAAGAGCAACCCGGTGAGAAAGTGGCAGAAGCGGATGTTACGTTTGAATTAGATGTGGGGAGTGGAGATGAGGGATTACAGTGGCGAATGCAAAAGGAAACGAAAAGTAAAGTGGAATCTAGTAAATCCAAGCCTAGTTAGTTTTTGGTCAGAGTAAGGGTTTTGCATCGATGTTACCTAGGAGATCCGATTGAAGTCTCTACAAATTGTGAATGAGGTGGCATTGATGAGAGTAATGAAGCGGGTTTATTTTTTGTGAATATATGGAAGAGAAAGCGTGTGCTCTGTGCCTCATTAAAGATATCGGATTGGAATGTGTCGACTGTGGATCGTCGAAGCAGGGAGCCTAGCAAGGCTGTTATCGCTGGGATGGCACTAGAAGTAAAAGCAAAGGATATACAGTATGTGAAGAATTGGATCAAGTGGTTGGTGCACACAGACTGATGGTGGATGGAGTGAGCATCCATTCTGTTTTATGAAGAGTCTCCCTTCTCACGTATATTTCTGTTGTATGAGAACCTTGGTGCCAAAACCCATGCAGTGTTATTTATAAATCGGGACCCCAGTCAAATTAATACACATGCCGTACAGTAGGTGGCGGCAAGACGCCAATAGGTGTAGTATGCCATAAAACCGTACAAGAATAGGCGTATTGAATACGCCCTGGGTCACATTCAGTAGCCAAACATTGAAGATAGAAATGCCATGAATAGAGCCGACATGATTTCATATGCCAGAGAGGCATTTGTTTTACGTAGCATTTCTATCGGAATGTTCTACAACAATGTCCTGCTAAACCCGCCCCAGTTGTCAACATACGTACCTGTCAGGACCACTTTTCCAGACACAAAGATCATTAACACAATACGTGGTTTCACCATGCGATAGATCAATCCAGGAAACAGTTCTGGCACATAACTAGAGGGCCAAAAGGCATCACAGTTAGTTACAGGAGAAAAGGTTGCTCAGGTCTGGGGTATATTTGAATATTCTGTGAAAACTGATTATAAAATACCCTATAGTATTCAAGCAACAAAATGGAAGAGTCACTGACTAAAGGATGACTGCCAATTGTTGTCTATAGAACAAAATGGTCTATATTCCTTTAAAAAAATTAAAAATAAAAACTCCCCCACATGGATTTAAATAAATGGACTACTGGTGTGTGGAATATGATGGTGGAAACTTTCCTGCCATGCTTGCACCAATACATTGCTTTTAAATGCACAAGAGGGCGTGAACAAGTGCACACTTATGGAGAAGGTTAGAAAGTCCTAACACAGCCAGTAAATGTACCTGCTGAACTGCTGATGATCCAGCAACAGACCCTCCAGTCGGATGGGGAAGCAGACATCACAGCTCCCCACCATGTTATGTATCTTGAAGTCTAGGAATTTGGCAGGAAAGCCCAGCTTCTGCACCACTCGAGCAAACTTGCGGGCAGCTAAGTGACACAGCTCCTCACTGTCAGAATAGAAAGCAAAAACAGCATAGTGGCATTGCTCAAGCAATGAGAGGTACATAACGAATGTTTAAATGTAGTAAAATTTAAAAAAGGATGGGGCCCTGGAAATAAGTGTGATACTGTTATTCAGTAGGGCACACTAACAAAACATCTAGCTACATAAACAAAGTGTGCTTTCATTGGAAAGTTCAATTCAACTCAGTTTCTAAACAGTTTCTTTCTACTGAACACAACCATGGTTCATGCTGTCCTTACGTCTCACCTCTTGGCTCCTGTGCAGACCATCTTTCCAGAGCTGAAGATGAGCGCTGTGGTCCTAGGCTCCAGTATTCTCATAATGACAGCGTCAAAACGCTGAAACATGAGTACAATGCCCACATCACGATAATGGAAAACTAAAGATCTGATCATGACCAATTAAAATAATTCAGGAAAACATCCTTTGGAACAAGCTACACAATACTATATATAAAACTAAGCGTAAACTGGATATACTTGAATACCTTGGGGTTGTACTCCGCATTTCTGGCTTGTAGAGCAATGGACTTCAGGTCCAGTGGGCAGGCCAGATTCACTGTGGATACAATATTCCTGGGCATAAACAATAAAAAGGGCTCACATGCAAGCACTGATCAATACAAGCAAGACATGTAGGGGCCAATCTGACATTGTACACTATTCCCTATTTAGTGCACCACTTTTGGCCAGAGCCAACAAAATTCCCTCTGTATAAAACACTCATTTCCCAGGATCGTCTTCATTAGTGAAAACCCTAGTATTAGCCAAACAAGTCACAACAGAAACCATTTAGATTGTTTGGAGTAGCCCTTGACTCATTTCCATTACACACAAGAGTCATTGGACAAAGCGTCTTATGTAGGAGTTCGGTTAAGAGCTGCGACATTCGGTTTGAACATTAAAAACACACCTCTTGCAGGTACAGTTTTGGAAGCAGAAGGACCTCGTCTTTCATGTCACCGAGAAATAATAAAGGTTAAATTGAGACACCTTTATAAGGTTAGGGATCCCACACAGCCATATTTACATGTTACAGCGCTTGTTTACAGAAAACATACTGAAGACAGAGTGGACTACCTGTGCTAATTATCTATCTAAAAGGAAGACAGATGCCACAAATGTGTTGTAACTGGAGAAACTGGCAACTGCAACTGTTAAAAGTGTTAATTTTTTCATTTGGGAAATTATTTTCTCATGTGATATGAAAGTAGAGGGATTTATGTTTCAAGAATGGTACCGCAATTGAGAATCGATTCACCTTCAGGATTGAGCATGGCTGTTTTTGCTTCCATAGCCAATTCACCCTTTAAAAAAACAACATGTAAGGGCTAAGAAGTAACGTTATGCTCCTTTATTACAATATTGGGCTAAGTTTGGAGTAAAATGTTGCAAAACTTTTTGCTAAGATGTGCCTTGGTTTCTCAAATGACTGCCTCTCCTGGTTCAACAACTACTTCTCTAATAGAGTTCAGTGTGTCAAACCGGAGGGCCTGTTGTCCAGGCCTCTGGCAATCTCTATGGGGGTGCCTCAGGGTTCCATTCTTGGACCGACTCTTCTCTGTATACAATCAATGATGTCGCTCTTGCTGCTGGTGAGTCTCTGATCCACCTCTACGCAGACGACACCATTCTGTATACTTCTGGCCCTTCTTTGGACACTGGTAACAACCCTCCAGACAAGCTTAAATGCCAGACAACTCTCCTTCCGTGGCCTCCAATTGCTCTTAAATACATGCTCTTCAACCGATCGCTGCCTGCACCTGTCCGCCGGTCCAACATCACTACTCTGGACGGTTCTGACTTAGAATATGTGGACAACTACAAATATCTAAGTGTCTGGTTAGACTAAACTCTCCTTCCAGACTCACATCAAACATCTCCAAGCCAAAGTTAATTCTAGATTTGGATTCCTATTTCACAACAAAGCATCCTTCACTCATGCTGCCAAACATACCCTTGTAAACCTGACCATCCTACCAATCCTCGACTTCGGCGATGTCATTTACAAAATAGCCTCCAATACCCTACTCAATAAATTGGATGCAGTCTATCACAGTGCCATCCGTTTTGTCACCAAAGCCCCATATGCTAACCACCACTGCGACCTGTATGCCCTCATTGGCTGGCCCTCGCTTCATACTCGTCACCAAACCCACTGGCTCCAGGTCATCTACAAGACCCTGCTAGGTAAAGTCCCCCCTTATCTCAGCTCGCTGGTCAACATAGCAGCACCCACCTGTAGCATGCGCTCCAGCAGGTCTCTCTCTCTGGTCACGCCCAAAACAAATTCTTCCTCTGGCCGCCTCTGCTTCCAGTTCTCTGCTGCCAATGACTGGAACGAACTACAAAAATCTCTGAAACAGGAAACACTTATCTCCCTCACTAGCTTTAAGCACCAGCTGTCAGAGCAGCGCAACAGATTACTGCACCTGAACATAGCCCATCTATAAATTACGCCCAAACAACTACCTCTCCCCCTACTGTATTTATTTAGCTCCTTTGTACACCATGATTTCTCCATACCTTGCACATTCTTCCACTGCAAATCTACCATTCCAGTGTTTTACTTGCTATGTTGTATTTACGTCGCCACCATGGCCTTTTTTTGCCTTCACCTCATTTGCTCAAATTGTATATAGACTTATTTTTCTACTGTATTATTGACTATGTTTGTTTCACTCCATGTGTAACTGTGTTGTATGTGTCAAACTGCTTTGCTTTATCTTGGCCAGGTCGCAATTGTAAATGAGAACTTGTTCAACTTGCCTACCTGGTTAAATAAAGGTGAAATAAAAAAAATAATGAATACAACCCAGGTTATTGTAACATTACGCACTGTAACATGGGGATGATTCCAGAACTCTCAGCCACTGGGGTCACGGGTGTCATGGGACAGAAGGTAGAGGCTCCCGGCATGGCCACCTTTTTAGGGTCAGTCTCAGCAGACTCCTCTTGCCTACAGGCATCGAAGACGCCACTGTCTTGTGTCACGTTAGCATTAGAAGCATCATTTCCACTGGTCTCTTCCGGCAGGAAGCTGAGATCCAGATCTTTCCCGACGTCCTTCTCCGGTTGGCTCAAGGAGGAGAGGTAGGATGGGCCCTTCATTTCCAGACACAAGAAAAAGATAATGGAGAGTGGAATTACATGGATTTTTTTTAAAACTATAGGCTTATTGAAGATTGAACACCTGCTGGTTGAAGTAATTTCAAAATGGTGAGGTTAATTTTGCTGAGTAATAAACTGTTTCACCCACCTCCAAAACACTACATTGACTGCTTTCATAATCCCCTTGACACTGACAATCAGTCCCACTGATACTTACTGATACATTTGCAATTGGGTCATCAAAATACTGTACATGTAGGGTACTTACTGGTACATTTGCAATTGGGTCATTCAATGCTGAATCTTCATCCATGATTGATCATTTAGAAACAAACAGGATTCACTTTTAAACACCACTGGGAGCCTTGGTGGTGTTCATTGATTGACAGACAGCTAAATTAAGTACAGGTGTGAATACTTTGTAGCAAACGCCTTTGCCCTGCAGGAGTACAATATGGTGTAATTGCAGACCGCAATTTGGGGCGTTTCTTGATGTGGGATTGGTTAGTCCATTGATACCTGCCATTGGTCTGTTTTTGTGTTATGAGACTGCTGGTTTCTTGACACAGATGATTTGTTAACATAGCAGGTTAGGAGAATAAGGTTAAGGTTAGGAAAAGGGTTAGGTAAAATACTACAGTTGTCAACAACTGTTGTCCAAAACACGAAAGAAACTGCCAGGGACCAATGGCGAGCATGAGATCAGGAAACGCCGATATTAACAAACTATTCTAAAGTCTTCCACCAGAAGAGGGAGACAATTTGAGTCGAATTGATGCAATCGTCTTGTAGAAGAAGTAGACGACGCATGCGCGCACAGAAGGTAAACAAATATGGAGACGCATGTGCACGTTTTTACTGTCCATTTTTTGGGGGACAAATATTGATATTACATGTTTTTCTATTAATAATCTTAATCGGGATGTATAGAAGGAGCCCCAAAATATGTCCATTTTAAAACTAAAATCGTTTAATGGCAATGTAATGGCAGAAAATAAAACGTTGGATGCAGTGAAAAAGTGTTTGAGAGACTTCCCTCTGGAGGCACGTGGTAAGTTAACAGCATTATCCTCTAAAAAAGGTTCAGTTTGAAATACTGTAAGTTTGTAACCCACCTATTACATGCTTGGTGATGATCTTTATTCTTTTCAGAGCTATATCTCAATAAAACAGTGCCGTGTCTAGAGCAGCCCCTTTCCCCACTTGAGTTCTACCGGGAATGGATTGGTCCAAATAAACCCTGCGTCATCCGGAATGCTTTCGGTCATTGGCCAGCCTTGTCCAAATGGAATCCCTCCCATCTCCGGTACGTGTGTGTGCGCGCGCACTGAATGTACTAGAGTGTGCACTGGAGTACTATCATCTTCTTTTTACTTCAGGGAAGTGGTGGGTTCAAAGGTCATCAGTGTGGCCGTGACCCCAAATGGCTATGCAGACGCAGTTAACCGGGACCGCTTTGTCATGCCTGAGGAGCGGCTGATGACCTTCTCCTCTCTGCTGGATGTTGTGGAGGGGAAGGTGGAGAGCAGGGGAGTGTTCTACGTCCAGAAACAGTGTTCTAACCTGACCGAGGAGCTGCCAGAGCTGACTGGGGACGTGGAGACTCACATACCCTGGATGAGTGAAGCCCTCGGTGAGTTCCATACCAGGCATGTACATCATCTAGAATAAGGTTTTGTCTCACATGGCACCCTATTCCCTATATAGTTAATCACTTTAAAAAAAGGTTTGCTCTACATAGGAAATGACCTGCCGTTTTGGATGCAGCCTCTGTGTCTGAAATAAGGCTCTGATCATAGGTAGTGCACTAAAGGCCTCAAATGAATAAGGTGTCATTTTGAGAGGAATAGTAACAAAAACAACTGTAGAACTATAGAATAGATGCCTAGAAATTAGATTTGATTAGCCAGTTAATAAAACTTACAGTGCATACATTTGTAAGAGCGTGACAGGGATATCACAAAGTCAGAGACTTATTTCCATTGTGGTCCCTATAACTTACAAAAAAGAAACAAACACAAAAGATGATCAAACATAGGAAGTGCATGGTGTCTAATCAGCATCAGATAGAAGTAGAGGCAGTTTGGAAAGACAGTCTCTGGTATGGCTTGAGTGGAGAAAGGGGAATTGACTTTCTCCCAGACCTTGACTAACAATCAGTCTGACAGACAGGCAAGAGCTCTTCTTCAGGTCTCCTTGCCATCTCTGACATTCATTGTAATTCCAGGCTTCAGTGCTTGCTTTTTTCTTTTCCCTAGGGAAGTTACCAGATGCAGTGAATTTCTGGTTAGGAGAAGCAGGCGCAGTCACGTCGAGTAAGTAGTGTTCTAGTGACGCCTACATTGAGATAGCAACACGTTGAGGGTCATTTGCATGTCTTTGATGCATAGAATGCATGTAAAGTTACAGAACGAAGGGCTCGATTCAATCAGATCCGCTTTAACCAACATCTGCATAGCGGCTGTTTTGGCAGTGTAGGAGGAGGAACTGCGTAATCCACAAGTGCCTCTAGGCATTATACCAAAAGCGAACATTGCCATTGGCTGCACTGAGTCACATTAACAGAAATCCCATGTAGCCTCATTTTTAAGTTGAAACACTGGAATGTGAGATGTGATCTACACCTCCATTATGATGATAGAAACACTCATCAGTTCCACCTCCGACACCACCAAAACATCCGCTATGGGGGTGTCTGCTATTGCCGGTCAAAGCTTGATCTGATTGAATCTCGGCCCAACTACTTTCCGGATTTTCCGAACTTGAAATCAGTGTATTTGTTTCGCAGTGCACAAGGACCACTATGAGAACCTGTACTGTGTCATCACTGGAGAGAAACACTTCATCCTTCTCCCGCCGTCTGACAGGCCCTTTATACCTTATGGTAAGACATTCAGTCTCAACTATATATATATATATTGTGTTAGACCAGGGGGTTGGGTCAAAACCTTTACACAGATCAGACACGGACAGAGTAGGATTAGTTTCAAAGGTGTTTATTAAAATAATAGTCCAAAAGAAAAGAACAGGACTCCCCAGAGACCCTCTCTGGGATACCGTCTTCTGGGCTCCGGGGTCTTGCTGTATCCTGTTGGGATCAAAAAAACTGACCTCCGTCCCCAACCATACAGGAGTCCTTTCCTCCCCCCAGTGTGCTGGCCTTCTGGCAGCTTTATGGGACTTGTACAGCTGGTGAGCAAACAGCCCTCGATTACTCACCAATCCCCAATCATCCCCAGTTAGTCCTGGCCGGAGAGCCCGTTGAGATCTGGCACGTCCAGCAGATGGAGCCATCGCCTCGTGATGTATACTCTGTCTGTCACCAGGCCTCGACGAGTCTCCCCCTGGTGGCTGACCTGCTGTACGCCACAATATATGTATGTACAGTTGAAGTCAGAAGTTTACATACACTTCGGTTGGAGTCATTCAAACTCGTTTTTCAACTATGCCCCAAATTTCTTGTTAACAAACTATAGTTTTGGCAAGTCGGTTAGGACATCTACTTTGCGCATGACAAGTAATTTTTCCAACAATTGTTTACAGACAGATTGTCACTTATAATTCCTGTATCACAATTCCAGTGGGTCAGAAGTTTACATACACTAAGTTGACTGTGCATTTAAACAGCTTGGAAAATTCCAGAAAATGATAGGCTAATTGACATCATTTAAGTCAATTGGAGGTGTATCAGGGGATGTATTTCAAGAACTACCTTCAAACTCAGAGCCTCTTTGCTTGACATCATGGGAAAATCAAAAGAAATCAGCCAAGACCTCAGAAAACAAATTGTAGACCTCCACAAGTCTGGTTCATCCTTGGGAGCAATTTCCAAACACCTGAAGGTACCATGTTCATCTGTACAAACAATAGTACGCAAGTATAAACACCATGGGACCACACAGCCGTCATACCGCTCAGGAAGGAGACGCGTTCCGTCTCCTAGAGAGGAACGTACTTTGGTGCGAAAAGTGCAAATCAATCCCAGAACAACAGCAAAGGACCTTGTGAAGATGCTGGAGGAAACAGGTACAAAAGTATCTATATCCACAGTGGCCAGAGAGCTCGTTGAGACCTGGCACGTACAGCAGATGGAGCCTCCCCCTCGAAGCCACTGCTCCAAAACTACCATAAAAAAAGCCAGATTAGGGTTTAACTGCACATGGGGACAAAGATCATACTTTTTGGAGAAATGTCCTCTGGTCTGATGAAACAAAAATAGAACTGTTTGGCCATAATGACCATCGTTATGTTTGGAGGAAAAAGGGGGTGGCTTGCAAGCCGAAGAACACCATCCCAACCGTGAAGCACAGGGGAGGCAGCATCATGTTGTGGTGGTGCTTTGCTGCAGGAGGGACTGGTGCACTTCACAATATAGATGACATCATGAGGAGGGAAAATTATGTGGATATGTTAAAGCAACATCTCAAGACATCAGTCAGGAAGTTAAAGCTTGGTCACAAATGGGTCTTCCAAATGGACAATGACCCCAAGCATACTACCCAAGTTGTAGCAAAATGACTTAAGGACAATAAAGTCAAGGTATTAGAGTGGCCATCACAAAGCTCTGACCTCAATCCCATAGAACATTTGTGGGCAGAACTGAAAAAGCATGTGCGAGCAAGGAGGCCTACAAACCTGACTCAGTTACACTAGCTCTGTCAGGAGGAATGGGCCAAAATTCACCCAATTTATTGTGGGAAGCTTGTGGAAGGCTACCTGAAACTTTGACCCAAGTTAAACCATTTAAAGGCAATGCTACCAAATACTAATTGAGTGTATGTAAACTTCTGACCCACTGGGAATGTGATGAAGGAAATAAAAGCTGAAAAAAATGATTCTGTCCACTATTATTCAGACATTTCACATTCTTAAAATAAAGTGGTGATCCTAACTGACCTAAAACAGGGAATTTTCACTAGGATTAAATGTCAGGAATTGTGTAAAACAGAGTTTAAATGTATTTGGCTAAGGTGTATGTAAACTTCCTACTTCAACTGTATATATCTCATTGTACAATATTAGACACTAAATTGTGTCCATGTCATGTTGTGCATCCTGTTATTTGTATGAAAAGCCCACTTTGTGGCCGTGTATGTATTTGTTCCTCAGAGCACTACCAGCCTGCAGTGTACAGACAGAGAGAGGATGGGGACTTCGACGTGGTTGATGTGGCAGATTCAGACAAGGTGGGTTTGAGTGAAGTGAGCCTATTCGATTATTTTGGATAGTAATCCACTGGCATTCGACAATCATGATGTCAAACACTTTTCCAGGCGTTGTGAGATCTGTGCAGTGAAACAGCAATTACCTTTCTCTTCCCAGGTTCCTTGGATACCATTGGACCCGTTAAAGCCAGATCTGGAGCTTTACCCTGACTACAGTCTGGCACGCCCACTCCATGTTACTGTCAAGGCCGGAGAGATGCTCTACCTGCCCTCTCTCTGGTTCCATCATGTTCGCCAGTCTCACGGTTGCATTGCAGGTACTACAACTCATACTATACTATTACTTTAACTAGTATTGTAACTTGAATTAGTACTGTTACTTCAACTAGTTCTGAACTGACTGGTAGTACAACAATTAGTCCTTGTCGTGTTACTTTAATTAGTACTGTACTGTACTACAACTAGTACTGTACGGTTACTTCAACTAGGACTGAACTGTTAGTACTACAATTAGTCCTTGTCCTGTTACTTTAATTAGTACTGTACTGGTACTACAACTAGTACTGTACGGTTACTTCAACTAGGACTGAACTGTAAGTACTACAATTAGTCCTTGCCGATTTTATATATCGATACTGTGACTCCCAAGTATCATTTGTAAAATATATATATTTATACTTCGTTCGGAAAGTATTCAGACCCCTTCCCTTTTTCTACATTTTGTTACGTTACAGCCTTATTCTAAAATGGATTACACCTTTTTGTTTCTCATCAATCTACACACAATACCCCATAATGATAAAGCGAAAACAGAAAATGTTGCACATTTATAAAAAAACAAATACATAATTTACTTAAGTATTCAGACCCTTTGCTGTGAGACTCGAAATTAAGGTGCATCCTGTTTCCACTGATAATCCTTGATGTTTCTACAACTTGATTGGAGTCAAACTTTGGTAAATTCAATTGATTGGACATTATTTGGAAAGGCACAAATCTGTCTATATTAGGTCCCACAGTTGACAGTGCATGTCAGAGCAAAAACCAAGCCATGAGGTCGAAGGAATTGTCTGTAGAGCGCTGAGACAGGATTGTGTCGAAGCACAGATCTGGGGAAGGTTACCAAAACAATTCTGCAGCATTAAATGTCCCCAAGAACACAGTGGCTTCCATCATTCTTAAATGGAAGAAGTTTGGAACCACCAAGACTCTTCCTAGAGCTGGCCGCCCGGTCAAACTGAGCAATCGGGGGAGAAGGGCCTTGGCCAGGGAAGTGACCAAGAACCCGATGGTCACTCTGACAGAGCTCCAGAGTTCTTCTGTGGAGTTTGGAGAACCTTCCAGAAGGACAACCATCTCTGCAGCACTCCACCAATCAGGCTTTTATGGTAGAGTGGCCAGACAGAAAACGATCCTCAGTAAAAGGCACATGCTCCAGAGCGCTCAGGACCTCAGACTGGGGCGAAGGTTCTCCTTCCGACAGGACAACGACCCTAAGCACACAGCCAAGAGCCAAGACAATGCAGGGGTGGCTTCGGGACAAGTCTCTTGAGTGGCCCGGACTTTATTTATTTTTTATACATTGGCAAAAAATTCTGGGGTATTGTATGTAGATGAGAAAAAACAAACAATTTCATACATTTTAGAATAAGGCTGTAACGTAATAAAATATGGAAAGTCAAGGGGGTGTGAATGCTTTCCAAATGCACTGTATACATAATCGCAATACACATCGTATGGGCACCGAAGTATCGTGATATCGTACAGCTAGGCTCCTGACAATTCGCGGCCTTGCTACTGAGGTTCTGTTTACAAGGATCATGTATGTATCTTTAAACATATTTTTGTTTTCTTCCTCAGTGAATTTCTGGTATGATATGGAGTATGACATCAAATACAACTACTTCCAGCTGGTGGAGTCGCTGGCTGGAGCTGTGGGGCCGCTTTGACATTTAAATTCATCTGATATACCAGCAAATGTCTTCATGGTTGTGCCTCAAATGGCAACCTATTCCCTTTTATAGAGCACTACTTTTGACCAGGGCCCATAGGGCTCTAGTTAAAAGTAGTTCCGTATATAGGGAATAGGGTGCCATTAGGGATGTATTCTATGTAAATAAAGCGCTTAGTCTGAACTAGTTGAGTGTAATAAATATGTTTTTATTCTCCAGCAGAAAGAGAAGTACAGGGAGTGAATATAGTAAAAACACAAAACTGTGGTTGGTACAAAACAGAAAACAAAAGCTCATAAAATGTCTGAGAAGTGATCCTTCCTAAAAGAGGAACATTCTGGTCCATAATCTGTAGTTTAAGACAAGTAATCATCATAGAAAAGGTGGGGTTATTAAGAACGAGGGTCAGCTACAGGTTATACCAGCCAGTGAAAAAGAGCGGGATCGACTCATACAGTGGAAACAAGCCTAGGGTACGTTGAACCATGCAATCCTACTTAGGAATGAGCCAGTCGGTCAACCTCCACACCTCACCACCCTTCATGCATAAATACTGATGCATCCTGGCAGCAGATAGGTGCACCTGTACTACTGTTTCATCAAACACAATCCTATGTATTAATGAAACCTCCAGTCTAGTTAAGGTCACAGTTCTGAATATTATCAGTCAGATGGGGAAATACTGAATAACTAATAAACAGCAGAATATACTTCATTATTATTCTATACCATTACTCATGTCATTTCTAGTCATGTACATACAATGCTTTTATCAAAACTAGAGAGAACAGAGTTCTAGGCATGGCATTTTGAGAGGCTGTAAGACCCTTTGGGTACCTTTCTACCAATAAGTGTAAATTTATAACAAGTCTATCAATAACTCAGGAAATTAAACACTATTGTATGCACAGGTGATTAAAATATTGTTTCAGGGCACTAGTGTATTGAAAAGTATGTAAAACACAGCAAAGAATAATCCTGACCAGAGAAATTGTAGGAGGGAAGTGTTAGGGCTTTCTGTTTTAGTAGCAACTGGGCAGTGATGGAGGTTCAACAGCAGGGGGCAGTGTTGTGCTAGTCTGCAGCCACAATCATCAGAACACAATTATTATTCTGTGAGCCTTTGACACAACAGTTACACCATTACACAGAGACCCAGGTTTAGTTTAGTAGTCTAAGCTATTACAAATACATTACATCCAGGTCGCAATTGTAAATGAGAACTTGTTCTCAACTTGCCTACCTGGTTAAATAAAGGTGAAATAAAATAAAATTAATGTGACCTATGACCATTTTGATAGGAATGAAAGTGCATTGTTATTGGGGTGGAAAAGTGCCAGGGACCAGGATGAAAACACCACAGCCAGACAAGAGCCAATAAATGTTGAGGAAGAGGTGTGGGGAAAAAAATGTTTTCTGCACGGTTTGTATCTGATGCAAGATCTGTTCTGATCTGATCTGATTTGATCTGGGTTCTTTACCTCTGGTAACCCAACCCTAATATGCTGGCCAGACCAGACACGTCGCATGCACGAGCGTTGCAAATGTAGAAATCCATGTTATTCAATTATTGCCCCACACTGCTCGCGCGCATCTGCGTTGCCAAGGGCTAAAATAGAAGTCATTCCTATTTCTGACGCAGATCGCGCTGCAAGTCCTGCCTTTCTCATCTCCTCATTGGTCGATAGAAGCAGGTACCCACGTGCCATCTCCTCATTGGTTATACCCACATGGGTGATTGAAAGACAAACTGTTTTGCTGTTTGTCATGGTAATACTAGGAAAGTTTAGATGCCAATCTCCATAGAAATTCAAAGATGAAAAAGCCTGGAAGGAGGAGAGATGACTAGAAACAATTCGGTTGACTGCTTTATTTATGGATTAACTGTCGGAGTAGAGGACCTTGTGCATTTCAGGTAAAATAACAACTCAATGTTTATTTCCCAGGACAAATTAGCTAGCAACAGCAAGCTAGCTAAATAGGACACATTAGCTAGCATGTGCAAGCTAGCTAGCTAAATTGCCATACATGTTTAATGCTTTTCGACCTGTCCCCAAATTAATGTAATTGGTTCAGTTTGTTTTTGATATTTTAACCTGCGTGTTGTGATCACGTTTGGTGAGGGGGGGACAAAATAAATGTTTGCACGATGGCGCGCTCGCGCGCAGCCGGTTTGGCTTCAGAGATGCGATATCTGTATTCAGTCATCAGAAAATGCTTCTCCTCAGTGTCATTCGTTTCCCACAGCAGTAGCTCCATTTCAGTAGTCGCCTTTTGATTACAATTCAATCTTATTTTGGTATAACCCAACACATTTTAAACTATGAAAAACGCTGGTTTTGAATTAAGGCACACATTTCCTTGAGACATTTTGTATTATTATTTGCACACCTTGAACATCAATTTGGAATACAAAAAATGTACTGGGAATACAATTCACATGTTTTATAAAACCATCCAGCATAGTTAATGAACGAGGAGACTCTCAGTTGATGCTGTATATTTTCAAGTCTTCTGTTTTTGCAATGTTGTTCCCCCACTGGTGACCTACAAAACAAACTACAACTCCATTTGTAACGTGGACCTTTTACAACATAATAAATACAACCACACATCACACACAGACAGGGCCTCTCAAAACACAATGTATCAAATCAAATCACCCACGAAAACATGATTATGTCTGACTAATCTGGCTTTTAAGACTTGGAAGGGTCCTGTGTTCCTCTAGTAGTGTGGAGGCTGCTATGGCCTGGTGTCGGTGGGAAAAAGCCCTGGTAGGGACAGGTACACCAACACAGACATTTCACATTGTAGTGACAACAGTTGTTAGTATTGTTTTAGAGCACTGGGGTCAGGAATGGCATTGAACAGCAACGCCCTCCGATTGTCCAAAAAGTGCAGCTTCTGCTACCCAAAACGACAGCCAGCATCAAGCTCCAACCGCTGGTATAGCACACGCCCCTGCAAGGCAGGTGGCCCGCCAGCCCCCCATATAGCATATGATCACGTCATAAGCCATGAATTATTTTATTTGAATGACAGACAATTAGCTTTAAAACTGAAACACTTTTTCTCAGCCTCATGGAAAATGTGTAGAATAACAGGACATTTGCTCAGGGATTCTTGACACTTGGGACAATCCTTGTCCGGCAGGGAAACTTTAATTTCATAATTAAAAAAATAATATTTTGTTGCATTATTTGAGCTTAAAATGGACTTGTTTTGGGAATATATTATTAATTTCCATGTCGGCTGTATGCCTGGAAATGCCCTTGTCTTCAGCAAAGGAACCCAATTTAAAATTCTAAAAATAGGCAATTATGGATATTAATTGAAAAATGATCTTATGAAGTTTCTTGCAAAAGCCCTCTGACTTTAAAGCCTGTTTATCTCAAAACGGATTCCTTAAAGATGTGTCCGGAGATTGTCAACTCCGTCAGATTTGGCTAAAATCCTAAATGAATCAGGAATGAGCAGGGTCATCGATATCACAAGGACCCCTCATTCATGTCCTCAATACATGTATTGCAACAAGCCCCTTCATAGTCTGTAAAGCTGCGTTTTTATTGGAGATTTTCAAATGAATCATTTCCCATATTTTGTATTGAATGTTTGTGTTGAACTTTTGTTGTTTTGAGCATCGGTTGTCACAACTCCGTCACTGGTTTGTCAACTCCGTCACTGGTTTGTCAACTCCGTCACTGGTTTGTCAACTCCGTCACTGGTTTGTCAACTCCGTCACTGGTTTGTCAACTCCGTCACTGGTTTGTCAACTCCGTCACTGGTTTGTCAACTCCGTCACTGATGGTCCACCCCCTTAACATCGTTTTTGGTGTAAATATTCAGAACAAATATTGTCATCACTGCTCTGTAACATTTGCTTAAACATTTGAAGCATTTGATTTGCTAGACCTAAAAGATGTTTGCTTTCTAAATGTTTTATGTTCTAAATCTAGAAAAACATGTCACAATGCTAAAGAAATTTGTCCTGGAGCATTTAGTAGTGCTAAATATTTGGATTTAATTGATTTATTTAACCTTTATTTAAACTAGGCAAGTCAGTTAAGAACAAATTCTTATTTACAATGACGGTCTACCCCGGCCAAACCCTAACCCGGACGGCGCTGGGCCAATTGTGTGCCGCCCTATGGGACTCCCAATCACGGCCAGTTGTGATACAGCCTGGAATCAAACCAGGGTCTGTAGTGACGCCTCTAGCACTGAGATGCAGTTTGGAAGTTGCTTCTTTCTTTACATGTTGTGGTAGCTGGTACTTTGGTCTATCAAAATATAGATTTCAACTTTTGTTAATATTAAGACAAATATTTGTGGGAAAAAAGTTGAGATTGTCCCATTGTCCCGTCTTTCAAGAATCCCTGAGCTCTAAAACATCAACATTTTCTCTCAGCCTCATGGCAATATGTGTCAAATAGCATGAGATAAGCTATAAAACTGCACATTTTTCTTTCTGTGGGGACACCTTGCAAGAGGGGCCCGCAAAACTACGCTACGCCACTGGCTCCAACGCAGCAACTCTAGGGCATCCGGCATTTCCATAACAACAACTTCATTAAAACAAAGTAGCAGGGCACAATATTTGGCAGCAGGGGTAAACAAAACCAGTGGTCATGAGAGTGCAGGTGTCTGGTAGTTACTGTAGTTAGCACACAATATATTAGAGGGAGGAAGGGTGATGAATGACAGTCTGTAGTGCAGCTCAGCCACACTGGGAATGAATGCTGAGGCATTGATCATCCTGAGGAGTCTCCCTACAGTATCAGTATCTGTGGGCCATTGTGCTGAGTACAACCCTCCCAACCCCTCCTAGGCCTACAGAGATCTGACAGGGATAGAGGGGACCACCCAACCAGAGGGTGCATCCGAAAGAAAGAGAGAGAAGTGCTTAAAAAAAACTTCTAAAAAATATGTACAGGCATCCTTCAGGAATATTTTAATCTGTTCAGTTTAAAAAGGTGTCGAGAAAAAAAATGAAATAAAAAGAAGTACTGTAGTCTGCAGATATCCTTGCACAATGGCTTACGATCCTACATTTGCAAGAGGGTTGGTTGGTTCAGTCTTCAAGGAAGGGTGTGAAAGAAGAGGAGTATTTAGGACAGCTGCTTGTTGTCCAGCCTCTTCTCCACGGCTTGAAGGAGGAGCTCAGAGTACTGCTCCAGCAGAGCCAGAGTCCTCTCCTCCCCTGAGGCTAATCTCCCCGTCCCTGGTTCTACTGGTCCTACGGGCCGGCAGCCCACTGTACACAGGGAGCCTCCTGCTGCAGGTCCTCCAGAGGGGGATGGGGGTGAGCTCTGGGGCAGGGAGCTCAGCTCGGCCCTCACCACCTCAAAGGCCTCAGACAGGACCTGGGCCATCTCATGGTGCTCCTGCCTGGAGTCTACAGGCACACTGTTCACCTGCAAGACACAGACATGACCAACATTACCACAAAAAAGAAGTGTATGGAAATGTTTTTAAAAATGAATGTAAACTTAACATAAAACAGACAGATAGTGGCCAATAAAATAGTAGCCAATGTAAACAAATATTTCTAGTGAACAGGATACTTATTGGGGGAGTGAGTGACTCACCATTCTGTAGAGCTGGGAGGCCTTCCTAAAGGTGTTCTGTAGATCGCTGGCCACCACCCTGCACGACTCCATACTGAGAGAACCGTCTAATAAAAAGCGAGTTATACATGGTCAGGCTGACGCCGCTTAAACTATCCTACTGCAAGTCTCATCATATGTGTCCGGCTAGACCACAAGAAACTAGTCAAGTCAAAAACAGAACAGCAAGACGGACAATAGCAGGGTTATTTCATTGGACAACCCATAGCTAGTATGTCAATACAAGGCTATGTTCTAGCTACTACACAAGGAAGGAAAGGACAGACAGGAGGACCACGGAGGGAACGCTCTTCATGGAAATGGGGAAGTGAGAGAGATGGAGAGAAAAAGAAAGAGGGACATGAGAAAGAGAGCCATGCCTCACCCGTCAGGAGGAAATGATTAAGTGACGGAGGACAGGGTGAAGGTGCAGAGTATATGGGGGTGGAGACTGAGACGGTAGGCCACACGGCACCAGTAGTAAAAAAGTGCTTGGTGTTGGCCAGGGGCATGCCCAGACGCAGAGATGACAGGATGAAGGAGGGAGATCGCTGGAGCAAACCTGCACGGTCCTGGCCGGGACCTCCAGATGACAGCAGGTATACGGGACTGCCCTGTAGAGACACCTCCATCGCGGGACTCTTCTCCTGGGTCAGGCCCTGGCTCTCCTCCATCTTTGGCTGTTCTAGCCTGTTGTCTACCACGGGGGCCTCAGGACGCAGCTCCGTGGTGAGAAACCGCTGCTCTGCCTCAGGACTCCGAGCTGGGCTAGTCTCCACAGGAGCAGCTGGGGAGAGGGACAGTGCAGTGACTAGCTGGACTTTGTTGGTGAGCACTGGATGAGTCTGGCCCTGGTGAGGTAACAAGCTGACTGGAGATCTGGAAAAGAGGTCGTTGTCCCCTTTGACAGTCTTGGAGGAGGCGGCGGTCTTGGAGGTACTGTTGGGAGTGAAGGCCGCCAGGGAGGGCTTGTCTGGGAGGGGCTTGGAGATGTCCAGGTTGAGCTGGGGCCGGGTGCTGCACATCAGCTTAGCCTGCAGACTCTTGGTGGTTGGGCTGGGGTTGGAGTTGCTTGGAGAGCTAGTGATGAGGGTGGGGATAACTGCAGCCTGGGGCATGGCTAAACCCAACGCCAGAGGGGAGGAGGAGGATAAGGTGGAAGAGACAACGGCCACGGGGGTAGACGGTTTAGTACTAAGACTCTGGGAGCTCTGGGAGGAGCAGCTCCGGCTCTTGGTGGGAGCGTTTGACGTGTCAGAGCTGGACCCCCTGCGTGACTCTGTAGACTCAGACTCTTCCTCGGCCACGTTTAGGCTGTCTCCCATGGACATGGAGCGGGACATCTTGGCCATGGAGCTGGTGGTGGGGCTCATGTAGGAGCAGCGGGATTTGATGCTCCTGGGCGTGGGGGCAGTGCCGTGACTGCTACTGGTGATGTCCCGGGGTTGTGGGGAGGTGGGGCTGCAGAGGGGGGGCACGCTGGGCAGGGTGCGGCGTGGGGTTGTGGGGAGGGTCACTGGACGCTCGTTGGCCTGGGATTGATGAGACTGGGAGTGATGGGGCTGAGGGGCTACCTCCTTGGAGGGCCGAGACAGGCTCAGAGGCATTTCTACAGACAGAGAAGATAAATGATTAGCCTATGCAGGCCAGGGCAGTGTTAACAACATTTCTGTCTCTTATTAGACATTCAAGGAAGAGCTTGACCTTTTACACCATGCCTAGAATATAAAATTAGGACCTTTTTAAATCATAACATTTTCCTGCAAAACATCATACATGATCATAACATCAATACACTAGCTGGACATGATCACAATCACGTGCGTAGTGTCTCACCCTCAGTGTGCAGGTTCTGGACTGACTGGGACTTCCTCATGCCTGTAGAGGTGAGGTGTGATGCTGCAGCCTTGGCCACAGGGCTGACTATCCTACGGGAGTCCACTGCAGGGTTAAAAAGCTTCTTCCTCAGAGGAGAGGCCCGGAGATTCAGACCCTTCTCCGTAGTGTCCACTACTTCTAGTCTCGCGGTAGTGCCCTTCTGAGATTCTTCTGAGCCCTTCCTCCGGCTGTGGCTCTGGCCCTGGTTGTGGCTCTGGCCCTGGTTGTGGCTCTGGCCCTGGCTATAGCTCTGGCCCTGGCTATAGCTCTGGCCCTGGTCGTGGCTCTGGCTGTGGCCTTGGCTGTGGAGTTGGCTCTGGCCCTGGCTGTGGCTCTGGTTGTGGCTCTGGTCCTGGTTGTGGCCTTGGCTCTGACCCCGGTTGTGGCTCTGTCCCTGGCTGTGGCCCTGGCCCTGGCTCTGGTTGTGGCTCTGGCTGTGGCTTTGGTCCTGGCTGTGTTCTTGGCTCTGGTCCTGGCTGTGGCTCTGGCTGTGGCCCTGGCTCTGGTCCTGGCTGTGGCTCTGGCTGTGGCTCTGGCCCTGGCTGTGTTCTTGGCTCTGGTCCTGGCTGTGGCTCTGGCTGTGGCCCTGGCTCTGGTTCTGGCTGTGGCTCTGGCCCTGGCTGTGGTCGTGGCTCTGGTCCTGGCCCTGGTTGTGGCCTTGGCTCTGGTCCTGGTCCTGGTTGTGGCCTTGGCTCTGGTCCTGGTTGTGGCCTTGGCTCTGGTCCTGGCTGTGGCTCTGGCCCTGGCTGTGGCTCTGGTCCTGGCTGTGGTCTTGGCTCTGGCTCTGACCCTGGTTGTGGCTCTGGCCCTGGTTGTGGCTCTGGCCCTGGTTGTGCTCCATGAGGGGCCTCACCTCAGAGACCAGGGGCCTCACCACACCGCTGGCTACCTTCCCCTCAACACCGCTCTTCGAGGGGAATGGAAAGGCCGTCCTGCTAGAAAGGAAAAACAGTGATCCGTTCAGATAGGACTGTTTGTCAACACACTCAGTCATTTAAAAGGATAGCTCACTTTTGTGATAGATGAGTGTGGGTTAACAGAATGTTCTTTGGTTAACTAACTGATACACTAAATGGCCAAACTTAAAATAGAGCACACAGCCATGCAATCTTTATTTACAAACATTGGCAGTAGAATGGCCCGTACTGAAGAGCTCAGTGACTTTCAACGTGACACCGTCGTAGGATGCCACCTTCCCAGCAAGTCAGTTCGTCAAATTTCTGCCCTGCTAGAGCTGCCCCAGTAGAGCTGCCCCAGTAAGTGCTGTTATTGTGAAGTGGAAACGTCTAGGAGCAACAACAGCTCAGCCGCGAAATGGTAGGCCACACACGCTCAAGAACAGGACCGCCGAGTGCTGAAGCGCGTACAAATCGTCTGTCCTCAGTTGCAACACTCACTACAGAGTTCCAAACTGCCTCTGGAAGCACAAGAACTGTTTGTCGGGAGTTTGGAGGATGCCAGGAGAACGCTACCTACCGCAATGCATAGTGCCTACTGTAAAGTTTGGTGGAGGAGGTATAATTGTCTGGGGCTGTTGTTCATGGTTTGGGCTAGGCCCCTTAGTTCCAGCTACAGCATACAATGACATTCTAGACGATTCTGTGCAACAGTTTGGGGAAGGCCCTTTCCTGATTCAGCTTGACAATACCCCTGTGCACAAAGCGATGTCTATACAGAAATGGTTTGTTGACATCAGTGTGGAAGAACTTGACTGGCCTGCACAGAGCCCTGACCTCAACCCCATCGAACACCTTTGGGATGAATTCCAACGCTGACTGCGAGCCAGGCCTAATCACCCAACATCAGTGCCCGACCTCACTAATGCTCATGGCTGAATGGAAGCAAGTCCCCACAGCAACGTTCCAACATCTAGTGGAAAGCCTTCCCAGAATCGTGGTGGCTGTTATACCAGGAAAGGGGGGACCAACTCCATATTAATGCCGATGATTTCGGAATTAGAAGTTCGATGAGCAGATGTCCACATACCTTTGGCCATGTAGTGTAAGTATGGCATACCTTCCAGGAGAGCATTGGGACAGGAACTTGGAGGAGATGCTGACACTGTCCGGGGTGACAACTCTGGTCGGGCTCACTGACAATCAAAGAGGAGAAATACAATGAATACATCTGAAATATTTTTACTATCAACTTGTGTGTGTCTCTATATGTGTATACTATTGTGTCTAATGTACTCCTGGCTGCACAATTAATTTGTGTGGACAATACAGTTTGAATTGAATATTCCATGTGCCAGTTGAAAGGGAAGCTTTCTTGAATCTCTCAATAATATCTATTTTCTCCTGAAGTGTGCACTCGTTCACTACCTCCCACAAATCTAAAAGCACTGAATCGGTGGAGGCATGGGCTAGTGGGAGTTTCCACCAAATGTCTTATACCAGTCAAGGAAAGACATAGATGCTGTTCTTACCTGAGTTTTTAAGCTCAGCCAGGTTGCCAAAGTGCTGTTTGAGGAAGGCCTCCTGGTCAGGGGTCTTAGGTACTACTGTTGTCCCCTTGGCCTCTCCCCTCCCTACGCCCCCCTCCTCTTCCTCCTCCAGTTCCTCCATGTCCAATTCAGAGGAGTTCCCATCCACACTGAGAGGCTCTGTGGGCTCAGAGTCTGACACAGAGAAAATTGATTTGAAGAACTTTATTTTTCCTGTTAGAACTGTAGTCATACGACACAGAAAACACACAGATATCCAAAACTGTTTGAATTGTGATTGGTGAAAAATAATTGTTTGCTGTACTTATCCAGGAAATGCAGATGAGCTTTGTGATTTACATGAATTCACTGAAAGCCCACACTAACACGGTTATATTATTGCACTTTTCACAAAGTCTACTTTCGGCCAGCTAATAGCCTAACAAACTGATCAAGCAACATTATGGACTAAACATCAAAAACGGTTGCTGCGGGAATATTTTAGGTCACATTAAGATCCTATGCCTCTGTGTGCATGTGTCTCACTCTCTCCAGGAGGCTGCTGCTGGCTGTCTGGGCTGGACCGTCTGCTGCTGGAGTAGTCCACAGAGCAGGCGCTGTCTGGGCTGTGTTTGTCATGGTGGCCCTGGCTCCACTGGCTGTGGTTCTGGCACCCCTTCACACTCCTGCTGGTCTCAGGCCCGGGCAGTAGCTCTTTCACTAGGTACTCACTATAGAGGAAACACAGATAGTGGATATATGGGTTGGGATTAGGTGGTATGTATACTGTATACATAGACTACGGTATCTGATATGTAGGGAGCTGGTATTCATAAAGTATCTCAGATTAGGTGTGCTAATCTAGGATAAAGTCTCCCTGGTCTTTTGTCATCGAAAAGGCAAAACTGACCCTAGATTAGAACTATCCTGATCCTGCAGGTGAAGAAGACAGAAGTGGAGGTCCTGGGCTGGTGTGGTTACACGTGGTCTGCGTTTATGAGGCCAGTTGACGTACTGCCAAATTCTCTAAAATGACGTTGGAGGCGGCTTATTGTAGAGAAATTAACATTAAATTCTCTGGTAACAGCTCTGGTGGACATTCCTGCAGTCAGCATGTCAATTGCACACTCCCTCAAAACTTGAGACATCTGTGGCATTGGGTTGTGTGACAAAACTGCACATTTTAGTGTGGTCTTTAATTGTCCCCAGCACAAGGTGCACCTGTGTAATGATCATGCTGTTTAATCAGCTTCTTGATATGCCACACCTGTCAGATGGTTGGAATATCTTGGCAAAGGAGAAATGCTCGCTAACAGGGATGTAAAACAAATTTTGTGCATATTAAACAACATTTCTGTGATCTTTTATTTCAGCTCATGAAACATGGGACCAACACTTTACATATTGCGTTCATATTTTTGTTCAGTGTAATTTGGAATGCTTTATGAATACAACCCCATGAGTTTTTTAAGGTCAGAGGCACTTGGTCAGTGAAAACTAAAGGCCCAAACTATGCAGTCATTTCTTGGCCATATACAGTGAGGAGAAAATGAGATACACTAATGGCGAGAGTTTACCTGCCAGCTAAGCTGACCCTGTCCTCACAGCCCTCGGGGTAGAGCACTGAGCCTGTCTCTGGGGTCTGTGGAGAGAACATGATGTAGTGGGGTCGCTGCTGGGACCTCTGCTCAGACTCATCCCCCTGCAAGTAGCAAACAGAGACATATTAGTATGAGTTCTGATGGTGTTAACAATAAACTATACTTTATTCTACCTATAAGTGTTCCTATGGGCCCTGGTCAAAAGTAGTGCAGGGATTAGGGTACTATTTGGGACGAAGACAAAGAAGCCTTTTTGAAGTCCACTTCACTTCCACGAGTGGTTGGATATTTCCCTCTCTCTGTGATCCACTCACCCATGCAGTAAGGGGTTGCAGGCTGATGGTGCTGCCCAGTTCATCCTCCCTGAATGGGTCTCTGAAAGCATCAGGCTGGGTCTTGGTCTTGTTGGGGGAGGAGGGGGGCATGGCGAAGGAATCCAGCTGTCTGAGGTCCAACATGGACTTGACCATCAGCTCCATGCTGACCATGCCTCTGGACCAGCGGCGCCGCGGACGGGGACCCCTTTCCTCACAGTGATGATTGCCCTGGGAGGAACGCCTGCCAAAAGAGCTCTCCTAGAGGGAGGGAGGGAGGGATAAGGGTTCAGTTAACAGTTTATAAGGGGAATATTCACTGACTGTGTTAGGGGGAAAATATTCACTGACAGTTACAAGAAATACTAACCCTTTTCAGTTCTCTGCCGTGAGAGTTAAGAGAGTTGTGCTTTTCGTCTGAGGTGTCTGGAAAGCAAACACAAAACCAACCGATATTTCAGGATGTGTGCTGCCATCAACATTGCCACGAAAAAACACATTCTTAATACTGTAGATATACACTCTGTATACCACTCAGTATACATTGAGTTGCACCACACCGCCTTTTGCTCTCAAAACAGCCTCAATTCGTTGGGGCATAGACGCTGGCTCATGTTGACACCAATGCTTCCCACAGTTGTGTCAAGTTGGCTGGATGTCCTTTGGGTGGTGGACCATTCTTGATACACACGGGCAACTGTTGAGCGTGAAAAACCCAACAGCGTTGCAGATCTTGACACAAACCCGTGCGCCTGGCACCTACTACCATGCCCCGTTCAAAGGCACTTAAACATTTTGTCCCATTCACCCTCTGAATGGCACACATGCACAATCCATGTCTCAATTGTGTCAAGGCTTAAAAATCCTCCTTTAACCTGTCTCCTCCCCTCCATCTACATTGATTGAAGTGGGTTTAACAAGTGACATCAATAATGGATCATAGTTTTCAACTGGATTCACCTGGTCAGTTTGTCAGAACTTTGTTCTTAATTGACTTGCCAAGTTAAATAAAGGTTCAATTAAAACAAATTCAATAATGTTTTGTATACTCAGTGTATTGTTTGTGTACAAATGTATTTCTGAGATACCAACCTGTCTCTTCCTCTGCACTGCAGCCTGACACCATGTAAGGAGAGATCATCTCTTCCTCCTCCTCCTCCTCCTCTATCCCCTCCTCCTCCTCCACCTCTTTGTCGCTGTCAGAGGACATGGTGACTATGGGAGGGGTTCTGTGCACCTCTCTCCTGGTGCTGCACAGAACAGACAGGGAACATAGCAAATCATACTACTAGGAGACAATGGTCAAATGTCTCTGATAATGCAACATGCTACGAAAGGAACACTGGTCATTCACTAGCAACGTTCATAGCGACAAGCCTGTCTTACAAATAATACAGAACACAGGATTAACAGTTGCTTGTCACTCCAATTGTCTTCAGAATGTGTCTCTCATCCAGTGTTGTAAACGCCATGTTTGCTTTCTAAGGGTATTAGCTAGCACAAAACATGTTATCCAATTAACTAGGTACTCCAAGGAGGCCCTTTGCTTCACTTTGGAGCTAACAAGAATAACAAAACAGGAATAAGAAATGTAAATCAAGGTACTTGTTCTACAATGATGTGTTCCAATAGGGTAGCTACCTGAGATTGCAAGGTTTGTGAGGTGGTGTCTTCTGAACTGGCTTGCCACTCTGTTTGAGGTCTGACAGACGCTGTCTCATACTGATGGTGAGCTCCGGGGCCAGACGCCACACAAAGATGCAGCTGTCACCAGACACAGTTATCATGTGCTTGCAGTCATTAGTGAACTTCATTCCAGTCACAACCTCTGTGAAAAAGAGAAAAGACAAAACAAATGACAAGGATGAAATCATCTGGGCACTTTCAGTTATGGAAAGAAGTAGAAGGTGTTCAACCAACGTCAGTAGAGGTACAACCTAAAAATGTGTAGACATCGTTGACAGGAAAAGCCGCAGCGCTCGCTCACCGTTAAAAATGTGTCGTTTTATTAGACAAGTTTAAAAGACTTTATCGGCCTTCAAAGGCCTTCTTCAGAAGAATCACAAAGGGAATGGACAAGTTTATATAAGGCATGGGGAAGACAATTAGGACATTTTGACAGATAAATGATCTGTGGAATTCACAGTATGAAACAAGTGTCTCAGATTAGGTTTGCTAATCTAGGATAAAGTCTCTCTGGTCTTTTATAATCTAAAAGGCTAAACTGATCCTAGATCAGAACTATACTGAATAAAAATATAAACGCAACATTCAACGATTTTACTGATATAAGGAAATCAGTCATTTGAAATAAATGAATTAGGCCCTAATCTATGGATTTCACATGACTGGGAGCCAGGCCCAATCCTCTGGCAACAGCTCTGGTGAACATTCCTGTAGTCAGCATGCCAATTGCACACTCCCTCAAAACTTGAGACATCTGTGGCATTGGGTTGTGTGACAAAACTGCACATTTTAGAGTGGTCTTTTATTGTCCCCAGCACAAGGTGCAGCTGTGTAATGATCATGTTGTTTAATCAGCTTCTTGATATGCCACACCTGTCAGGTGGATGGATTATCTTGGTAAAGGAGAAATGCTCACTAACAGGGATGTAAACAAATTTGCGAGGGAGAGAGAAGAGGAGTTCCAGCTGGTTTCTCCTTCTGAACACACTACAGGTTGTCATTCAGCCATTTTGCTGTTTTTTTTTTCTAAATAAATGGGCTATTTTTACCAGAGTGTCCGAACATGGTGGCCACACACTCTCCAGAGTAGAAGTCAAAGATGCTGATGTTCTTGTCTGAGCAGCTGGTGGCCACATACAGTCCTGAGGGGTCGGTCTGAACCTTGGGAGAGGAGAAGAAGGATTTAAACACCACTTGTAGCGCACATTATTATAAACCAGCAATAAACACCACTTGTAGCGCACATTATTATAAACCAGCAATCTGTGTTGTCAAATGAGTCTTCACAGTGACACCACATTACATGAAAACATGCAAACCTTGATAACAGTGCCATCCTCTCCTTGGGAGCCCTTGTACAGTTTCTTCTGTTTGCCGTTACTGATGTTGAAGATTCTGTGGGCGGGGAACTAAGAGTTAGACAAAAGGACAGGTCTAGAGGCTTTACACCTCCACACACAGAAGTGCAGGTGTGTCTGTTTCGATCTCAACGTGAAAACACACCAGCAGCTCAGTACTCCAGGAGTAAATCACAAAGACAGTTTCTGCTGTTGAAGCACCAGTGGGTTAATCAATCCTCAGTTTTATCCACTGTCAGCACGTCTCCACACAAGGACAACGGAGGACGATAAGTCGATAGCCCAAAAGTCAGACACTTCTACCCATTTACATCCTGCCTCAGCAGTTAAGGTTATGACCCCACGACTTTCAGATCAAGGGACTGAGTCATCTGACCCAGGGAGTTCAAGGAAACACGTGACTGTGTTCTGTTCATGAGTCAGTGAACTCTGTGCCACATAGTGTGCTAACAGCACAGCAGCTCAGCTGGTAAGCATGTCTCTCCCCAGCTGACCACATGGGGTCACTAACAGTCTAACTGGTGTATTTCCACAAAGTGCAGGAAGGAAAGACCAGCAGCCACCAGCTGGCAGACAACTACCCACAAGGCCCAGCCAGGGCCCAGCCAACCTTGGGAGGAGTTGGCAGAGTGTGGGCTGAGGGCAGCCAGTCAACCATTGGTTCTCACTTTTAGGCACTGCTGCTTAGTTACATAAGGAACAAACCAGAGCCTGTTAAACAAAAGCCCTTTAACTCTACAACCTACATTTATCATTAAAGTGCCGTGAGATGTCCTAGTTTTCATAGCAGCATGAGGTGTGTTTACAGTTGACTTAAAGTATCTCCAGCTGAGGGAAAGCCCTTTTTGGACTGTTGTACTACTCTCCCACATTCCTCCAATTTACACCAACTGATAAATAAAGCTGTACACTATAACCCGAGGGTGGTTGTTAACATAATTTGAAGGTGATTGTTTGAATTTTCTCCATTATGGTTGATTTTATGGTTGACTTTCATAGCATGTTGTTACTGTTGTTGACACAAAGTGGAGTATGTGAGTGAAAGATGGAAACACTTGTGTAGGCAGGCAGACCGAGGCACGAGTAGGATAAACTCAGGTCAGGCACATGGACAGCAGCATGTCTGTAGCTGCAGATAGCTAAAGACAGAACGAGCCGGGGGCAAGGCCCTCAATCTCATCCGTCCTGTGTCGACAACACCTGAGTTAAGGGATAATCCACCTGCTAGGGAGGGATGACTGCACAGTCTGGCAGATTACTGAGGGAGAGAGGTCACACGTACTCACGAAGACACACACGTGCACAGACACTAATATATACAAGCACACATGCGTACACATGGATGCACGCACACACACACACCAACACTGACATACAAACATACATACACAGAAACACAAATCCATACGGTTAGATTCTGGGTTAAACTTGGAACATTGTTATACTGAGCAGTATAGTATCTGAGAGGTGAAAGAGACTGGTTTTTACATCAGAAGTGAATGGTTATCTGTAGGATCCAGATGGGTGGATGTTGGGTGGACAGGAGGAAGTCACAGGCTTGCTATAGGGGATATGGATGGACGTCTGTGGATTAGGCAAATAAGAGGTTGAGGTCAGGTCAGATCCCCTTAAGGGAGAAATGACAGTTTATTACCCTATTACTTTGTCTTCCTGTCAAACCATAAAAGATGTAAGGATCAGAGAGAAGGAGTGCCTAAATTGGAGTATATATATACTGGTGTAAACATGTTTTGTCTGAATGCTGTATTGACCCTCAGGGAAGAATTAGACTTGGTTAAGCTTTCATAATGTCCGTTGAGTGTTCTGCTCGGAGAATTAGAACCTAACAATATAAAGTCATCGAGAGAAACAGAGACAGACAAGCAAGGACAGGTAGACTAGGCCCCCACCTAACGCTGCGGTCTTGACAACCAATAGCGGCGTACTTCCTGGTGGGGTCGATATCCATGTCATACAGCGTCGTCTTACGTACGATGTGGTGGGTGCGGGTAAACACTGTTCCTTCATCTGACTGTGAACAAAACAAGATGTTAACATAACCAGAGGTTAAAACAGGTCAGTCACTCACTGCCATGCTAGACCATTAACACTACTGTAAATGCAGCAGTGAGTAATGAGAGTTTTGGCAGACATACAGTTGAAGTCGGAGGTTTCCATACACCTTAGCCAAATACATTTAAACTCAGTTTTACACAATTCCTGAGATTTAATCCCAGTAACAATTCCCTGTCTTAGGTCAGTTAGGATCACCACTTTATTTTAAGAATGTGACATGTCAGGATAATAGTAGAGAGAATGATTATTTCAGCTTTTATTTATTTCATCAAATTCCCAGTGGGTCAGAAGTTTCCATACACTCAATTAGTATTTGGTAGCATTGCCTTTAAATTGTTTAACTTGGGTCAAACGTTTCAGGTAGCCTTACACAAGCTTCCCACAATAAGTTGGGTGAATTTTGGCCCATTCCTCCTGAGAGAGCTGCTGTAACTGAGTCAGGTTTGTAGGCCTCCTTACTCGCACATGCTTTTTCAGTTCTGCCCACACATTTTCTATAGGATTGAGGTCAGGGCTTTGTGATGGCCACTCCAATACCTTGACTTTGTTGTCCTTAAGCCATTTTGCCAAAACTTTGGAAGTATGCTTGGGGTCATTGTCCATTTGGAAGACCCATTTGTGACCAAGCTTTAACTTCCTGACTGATGTCTTGAGATGTTGCTTCAATATATTCACATATTTTTCCTGCCTCATGATGTCATTTATTTTGTGAAGTGCACCAATCCCTCCTGCAGCAAAGCAACCCCACAACATAATGCTGCCACCCCCTTGCTTCACGGATGGGAAGGTGTTCTTCGACTTGCAAGCCTCCCCTTTTCCTCCAAACATAACGATGGTCATTATGACCAAACAGTTCTATTTTTATTTCATCAGCCCAATGGACATTTCTCTAAAAAGTACGATCTTTGTCCCCATGTGCAGTTGCAAACCGTAGTCTGGCCTTTTTATGGCGGTTTTGGAGCAGTGGCTTCTTCCTAGCTGAGCGGCCTTTCAGGTTATGTCGATATAGGACTTGTTTTACTGTGGATATAGATACTTTTGTACCTGTTTCCTCCAGCATCTTCACAAGGTCCTTGGCTGTTAGGGACCGATAGGGACTATTTGCACCGAAGTATGTTAATCTTTAGGAGACGGAACGCATCTCCTTCCTGAGCTGTATGACGGCTGCGTGGTCCCATGGTGTTTATACTTGCAAACTATTGTTTGTACAGTTGAACGGGGTACCTTCAGGCATTTGGAAATTGCTCCCAAGGATGAACCTGACTTGTGGAGGTCTACAATTTTTTTTATGAGGTCTTGGCTGATTTCTTTTGATTTTCCCATGATGTCAAGCAAAGAGGCACTGAGTTTGAAGGTAGGCCTTGAATTACATCCACAGGTACACCTCCAATTGACTCAAATTATGTCAATTAGCCTATCAGAAGTTTCTAAAGCCATGACATTTTCTGGAATTTTCCAAGCTTTTTAAAGGCACAGTCAACTTAGTGCATGTAAACTTCTGACCCATTGGAATTGTGATACAGTGAATTATAAGTGAAATAATCTGTCTGTAGTTAGAATGGGTCATAGTACAGTGGTTCGTCCTTTAAAAGTTGCAGCGTACTGTGGCACGTTGTTTAAATGTGAACCACTGGTACCATTAATGCTAGTTAGTGCAAGTTTGACTACTAGAGGACTACCATCTTTGAGATGCATTTGAAAGCCTTCAATAGAGGTAGTACTAGAGAATGTAAAACCTTTTTCCGTAAGAACATAGTACATGGGACTGATTTTAAGAAATTTAGCTTAATTAATTTGATTACCATTATGGTGTTTCTATTCCAAGAAAAATGAAAACCCTCTGGGTTTCCATTAAGATGGAACGGAAAATATGGAGCTGTACAACATGACGGTCGGGAGTAGGCTACAGTACTTGGCTATTTGGCTAAATAATCACTGTGTCGTGTGGGCACGCCGGGGAGGAAGGAGTAGGCCGTCCTTGTAAATAATAATATGTTCTTATTTTCTTGGTGACAGGAGGCAGAATTTTCACGTCCGGATGAAATGCATGCCCAAATTCAACTGCCTGCTACTCATTCCCAGAAGATAAAATATGCATATTATTAGTAGATTTGGATAGAAAACACTATCCTGAACTGAAGTTTCTAAAACTGTTTGAATCATGTCTGTGAGTATAACATAACTTATTTAGCAGGCGAAACCCCGAGGTCACTCTCTTTTCAATGGGTTTTTTTTCAATGGGTTTTCATTGGGATTTCATTAGAAATTGGTTGAGGTTTTTCCTTTGTGTAATGAAGAAGTAGCCCTGTTCAGAACGAGGGTAACTTGTAGTGTACTGTTAGATAGAGGCGCGTGACCAGAAAGCTAGCTACAGTTTGTTTTCCTCCTGTATTGAACACAGATCATCCCGATTATTTACTTAAAAAAATACCTAAAGTTGTATTACAAAAGTAGTTTGAAATGTTTTGGCAAAGTTTACAGGTAACTATTGAGATATTTTGTAGTCACGTTGCGCAAGTTGGAACCGGTGTTTTTCTGGATCAAACGCGCCAAATAAATGGACATTTTGGATAAATATCGAAAGGAATTAAATGAACAAAAGGACCATTTGTGATGTTTATGGGACATATTGGAGTGCCAACAATAGAAGCTCGTCAAAGGTAAGGCATGAATTATATTTTTATTTCTGCGTTTTGTGTCGCGCCTGCAGGGTTGAAATATGCTTTTCTCTCTTTATTTACGGAGGTGCTATCCTCAGATAATAGCATTGTTTGTTTTCGCCGAAAAGCCTTTTTGAAATCTGACCTGTTGGCTGGATTCACAACAAGTGTAGCTTTAATTTGTGATTTAATGAAAGTTAGATTTTTATAGTAATTTATTTGAATATGGCACTCTGCATTTTCCCTGGCTTTTGGCCAGGTGGGAAGCTAGCGTCCAGAGAGGTTAAATGACTTGCCTTGTTAAATAAAGGTTACACTAAGAGCATAACATTTATACACCCTAATTGTACAATTGTAGTCTAACCAATACCCAAACAGAGATTCAGTGAAAATAAAAATCTCCATGATTTATCTAGACCATTCCCCAATCTTGTCTCAGAGCAACGCGAAATGGTGCTAAAATAGTTGTAGGCTATTGCTTCAAATCCTATTGCTTCTAACTTCAATATGCTCTTTAAATAAATAAGACCTATACCACTTTTAACAGTACATTACTCAACACTAGTGAGACTCATGTCGCCTACGGTAGGCCTACAGTATATAAAAAAATATGACGTGACTCCCCGCCAATAATTACATATAGAGGATTTGAGGATTCTAAATTGAAACCAAAAGCCGCCTCATGGGTCTCCTGGTGGTGGCCGCCACGGGAATCTGCAGCAAGGCATTTTGCATTGCGATGTGGTGACTTGTGGATGGGGCCACTGGGGAGGCCAGTATATCAAAATACAGAGAGGTGTTGGTAAAGGTATATTGTCCTGCTAATAGCCCATAATGGGCTATTATAATACTGTACATGGTGTCCAGGTCAGGATAACCAAAACATTTCTTTATTAAAGACTATCAGAAAGAATGTTGGTACTTATTTATTTGGATCCAAAACCATGAATGAGTGAGTCACTCAGGTTTATGTAGGTGCCGGCTATATGACTGTGTCATCAACTTGATAATATATAACAATATTTCGGAGGTGATTTTGTTAACAAAAAAAAAAAAAGAAAGAGCAATTGTAATCTAAATGAAGGCCAAAATAATATTTGTAAAGGCCAAAGTATTTATTTCTCTTTTTAGAGGGAGAGAAACGCTGGGCCAATTGTGCGCCGCTCTATGGGAATCCCAACCACGGTCGGATGTCATACATGATAATACTTTTTGTGGTATTATTTGTTTTGTCTTTTCTGGTGGATTAAACTGAAATTGCAACAAATAAATCACGGCCGGTTGTGATACAGCCAACCTAACTTAGAAATACATTTGAGGATAGAATTCTCCCCCTACCCTCCTTCTAGGCAAGTTTATTGTCCAGCTATCTGCTAATAGCGATGTACAACATGACCATGTGTGTTTGAAAGAGTATTTTCCAATAAGCAACTATTTGTTTAACTTCGTTAGACAACTTCGTTCCAACATTTCTGTAATTCAGTGATATTTATTCCCATAGTAATTCATTATGGATCCATTACTAAATAAACACTGGCATTTTGAAAGAGTATTTTTATCATTATTTTATTAACGAAAGCATAAAGATGCCATTATTAGTTACATTGCTTTAGTTTGAAAGTGCAGACTGGCACTAAGAACAGCGGCAACGTTTCCCTAGTCAGCGCCATTACTAGTGCAATGCCCCTTAAAGTGTTGCTCTGTGCTATCCAGTGTGGCGGGGTGGTGGTCCAGCCACCCTCCCCAATGGCCTAGGTCCATCTTCTGTGCGCGGCTCTGCGGCCCATCCTGTGCCCTCGGCCCTCGTGCCTTGAACATCGCGTGCTTTTAGTGGATACAGCTGGAGAGCTGCAAGGCAATCCTATTGTGCACCACTCGGGAGCCATGACCAATATGACCAATATAAACTCAGCAAAAAAATAAATATAACTTTTTCAGTACCCTGTCTGTCAAAGATAATTCCTAAAAATCCAAATAACTCCACAGATCTTCATTGTAAAGGGTTTAAACACTGTTTCCCATGCTTGTTCAATGAACCATAAACAATTAATGAATGTGCACCTGTGGAACGGTCGTTAAGACACTAACAGCTTACAGATGGTAGGCAATTAAGGTCACAGTTAGGACACTAAAGAGGCCTTTCTATTGACTCTGATCACCAAAAGAAAGATGCCCAGGGTCCCTGCTCATCTGCGTGAATGTGCATTAGGCATGCTGCAAGGAGGCATGAGGACTGCAGATGTGGCCAGGGCAAAAAACTGGCAAAAAGTACTCTTCACTGACGAGTCGCGGTTTTGTTTCACCAGCGGTGATGGTCGGATTCGCGTTTATCGTCAAAGGAATGAGCGTTACACCGAGGCCTGTACTCTGGAGCGGGATCGATTTGGAGGTGGAGGGTCCGTCATGGTCTGGGGCGGTGTATCAAGGCATCATTGGACTGAGCTTGTTGTCATTGCAGGCAATCTCAACACTGTGTGTTACAGGGAAGACATCCTCCTCCCTCATGTGGTACCCTTCCTGCAGGCTCATCCTGATATGACCCTTCAGCATGACAATGCCACCAGCCATACTACTTGTTCTGTGCGTGATTCCCTGCAAGACAGGAATTTCAGTGTTCTGCCATGGCCAGCGTGGAGCACGGATCTCAATCCCATTGAGCACGTCTGGGACCTGTTGGATCGGAGGGTGAGGGCTAGGGTCATTCTCCCCAGAAATGTCCGGGAACTTGCAGGTGCCTTGGTGGAAGACATCTCACAGCAAGAACTGGCAAATCTGGTGCAGTTCATGAGGAGGAGATGCACTGCAGTACTTAAAGCAGCTGGTGGCCACACCAGATACTGACTGTAACTTTTGATTTTGAACCCCCATTTGTTCAGGGACACATTTCTGTTAGTCACATGTCTGTGGAACTTGTTCAGTTTATGTCTCAATTGTTGAATCTTATTATTTTCAAACAAATATTTACAGATGTTAAGTTTGCTGAAAATAAACACAGTTGACAGTGAGGACGTTTCTTTTTTTGCTGAGTTTATATATTCCTGCTAATAACAGGGTTAATAACATATCTGTGAGAATATCCAAAGGGCTTTTATATAATTCTAAATGAATAATAATAATAATAATCGCTTTGTTTAAGAAATAACAATATTTTGGAGATGGTTTAGTTTTCAAATAACGTAAAATGAGCGAGAAAAAAGCCATTCTTGAACATGGGGTGAGACACTGTTACTAATTTGTAAATAAAGCTAGTTTGTTATTTAGAATGATTTTTTTCTGGTTTTAGAGGAAGAGAAACCAAAAACCTACAGTCATCTCATGGGTCTCCTAGTCGAGGCCAGCATGGGTATTGAACCAGCATCTGGAGCAACACAGCTTGCCCTGCTATGCAGTGTCTTATTCCATTGCACAACTCAGGCGCTGTACAACGTGACCAGAAAGGTCAAAATAATCCTACAAAATAAAATAATAAAAACCTTAGTGTAACAACAGTTTTAGTAAGTAATAGTGAAGTCGTGCACAATTATCAGTTTCTATTTAGGTTTATGTCCCCCATTCATTGTCAGTTAGCTACACAGTAGGACCCAAAAGCATAATCAGTGCTGTAACTCCCCCTTGCTGGTCTGGAGCAATGAAGTTGTGACGCAGGGTACCGTACTAAACCACAAATTACCTCTAAGTCCCACAGCATTTTCGCAAAACTTTTAGTGGAGCAACCACTGTATGCATCCCAGTGCAAACTCTGTATATTATGACAACATTTTGTGATGTTTTTGTTCGTTTTGTTTTGGACTTCAGTGAGGGTTTTTTCAGCTGTTCAGGCACACAAAACATTTTCTGGAGGCAAGCCCAAGTTCCGAGCCGAAGTCTACGCCCCTTCGTCAGTGATTGGTCAACAGTGGGTATTCGTCAATAGTCTTTGTTGTCATTCAACGAGAGACCACTTTTTCATAGAAAAATACTGCACCAAACATCTTAGTTAAATTTAAAATTGCGCGACAAATATCTATTCGGCAAAAACGTCATAATGAATGACAGATTTCTTGAGTTATCTTAATTCTGACTATTTTGAGGATGTGTATACTGGCTACAGCGTCTCAAAATGGACAAACAGTACTATTGCCGCTGTTTTCTCGTTTTTCAAGCTACTGAAGCATGCTGATGCCTTTATAGTAGCCTAGTCTTGAGGGCCCTCTGAGCCCCCTGGGTCAGGAATTTGACTATTTTTGTAGAGCAGCCTTGTGAAAATGTCACTGTGACCCTCATAAGCAATGGGCGAGGAACACGGGAGGGGGAGAGCATTTATTTGCAGCAAGTTGGCAGGGGACTTTGGGTATATAACAGATAGGATGACACAGAAAGCCTTTGAGAAAAAGTGTCATTATTAAATAGGCCACTTAGAGTGTAATTAATTAGCTGTAAGCAACAAGGATTTTCAAATGAAATATCTCAATATACAGTAGGGGTTGGCTGAGCCAAGATTAAAAATGTGGTCCATTGCCGAAATATGCTGAGAGAAGAAGATCATGAAATATTGCCAAGACGTGGTACAAAAGCATCAGTCCTCAAAACTTAGTTTAGCCGCAGCAACAGCTGTTCTGGAGCAGCGCGTGTGTGTGTGTGTGTATAGCGGCCTTTACCTTCTGCGCTGTGCGGAAGTAGATGCTCTTGTCAGCGCCACAGCTGATCATCCTCACCTTGCCGTCATTGGCTGAAAGAGAAGAAGCACTGTTATTATGACAATAGCAACCATGTTAACTTCAAACAGCGAGCTAGCGCCACACTTGACACTTCCATGACATGCCAAAAGTCTAAGTTACATTAACTAATATAACAGTTAAGGGATGGAGACTTGAGAGTTTGAGGTAAAGGGGGGCGGGTTGGCGGGATGTTGTAAAGGGTCAAAGGTCATCTGCGCGTCTCACCAGCGAATCGGACGGCGGTGATGGAGGAGGAGTGTTCGTCCAGCGTCTGCAGCAGGCTGTACTCCTGCTCTGCATCCAGCACATGGATCAGACGGTCTCGACTAGCTGTGGCTAGTAGCTTCAGACCTGCCAGATATAACATAAACACACACAACAGGACATCAGCAACTTTCCAACAGCCAACACCTGTTCTCCATCTTAGTGGTGGTAAACCTGTTTCATTACAGCGAGTGGTCTTTCATGTTTTTAACAGCCATAATGCATCCTGTTGAGTACAGTGGTGAACATGTGCTCCGCAGACTGCTCCCTGACATAGCAATGCCACGTGTGGACTCACTGTAACCTCTTAAAGCGTGCTAGTTACTACAGACGTAGGATCTTAATTTGAGCTAGTTTGCTACAGCAGGAAAATAATCCTGTAGCAACAGGACATTTCAATTAAGTGGATTATAATTCATTGACATTTTTGTAGGGGTTGATACATTTTTCGTAAGGGAAAATCAAGCCTGAAATTTCAAAGTGGAAATTAAAAACTTCAGAAGCCTTTTTAAACTTCAAATACATTACAAGTTTGCCATTTTCTGCAATGCAGGAAAGTTCTCCTGCAACAGGGTGATCGAATGAAGAACCTCCATCTGTATTACCTTTATCCCTGTTAACGGTAATCTATTAACGAGAGGACACAGCAGTGCAAACTCTCTTTTTCCTTAGAGGCTCACTGAGAAATGAGAGCAGTACTACGGTATGCCAAGCATGAGCCATGTAGGGATCGCCTGCATAGAGGGATATGAAATATCCTCAGCTAGGTCGAGTCCAATATTTCTCACCAAAATCATACTGGAAAACTAGATTAAACTGCTTTCTAAATATTTTATTAGTTTATTTATAGATGACTCTACAGCTATTTGCATGTGCAACATGCAGTGCTTATGTGGAGTGACTGCACTCCACATGGTCAACAAATGTGATTATATTAGCCTAATACCAATGAGCTGACTGAACTCAATATCCATGTGAATTGTTAATCAAAAATGAATTTAAAGCACTCTACCGAGGGACTTGATTGAATTTCTAACTTGATTCAACTGAGTAAATGAAAAGCACTATCTATTTAGCTTATCCTCTCCTTGCTGAGATTGCACATCGATCCTGGATCTGGCAGCTTTGTGACTGTGTTAACCTTGTTCCCAGCAAGATACAATAGCAAGGGCAAGCGCTAGACTTAAAACGTATTGAGCATATCGAGAGCACCCATGGGTGGTCCAGGCAAATTGCCGTGGTCTGCGGGAGGCTTTGTCCCTTAGTTATATTTCTATGGCAGGCAGGCTACCTGAACACAGCAGTTCTGCAGGACAATGGTAAGTAACAGCTCTGAATATTAGCACCCTGGAGGTGTTAATGTACAGTGCAGTGCTGCGGCCAGAGGGCGTGTCAGTGTATTGGGTTTATTCTTAGCCCTTCTATCTTCGCCTCTGTGTATGTGGTGGCAACCACCAACGAATGGCCTAGAGAGGAATGATCCACTGAGAGAATCTTAATGTCATTAATACTCCTATTAACAGGTGAGCCCCTAGATGCGTCCCAAATGGTACCCTATTTCCTATATTGTGCACTAAGACAACCTTATGGGCCCTCGTCAAAAGTAGTGCACAACAGTGCATTCAGAAAGTATTCAGAACCCTTCCCTTTTCCACATTTTGTTACGTGACAGCCTTATTCTAAAATGGATTAAATACAAAAATGTCCTCATAAACCTACACACAATACCCCATAACGACAAAGCGAAAACAGGTTATTAGAATGTTTTGCAAATCAAAACTACATGGTGTTCAGAGATAGATGGGACGGGTTGAGGGGAGCTGAAGGGTGGGACAAAAATAGAAGATAACTAATGTAAAACTATACTTTGTCTGTAAAATGTATATAGTATGTATAAGCTGGAAGTAGAAGCCTAGTTGTTGTTGTCCATTAGTTAACTCCAATTAGAGGAGGGGTGATAGGGTTAGGAGAAAATAACAAAGGATGGGGGATTGGAAATGATGCAGACAATGACATTGATAGAAGCCACAAACTATCTGCAATATTAAAGCTGATCCACCCCCTAAACATTTTTTACATTGAAAATTACTAAAATAACTAACTTCTAGTGCTTTGAGAGTTCCATTCTATTGCACAAATGCCTATATAGAGCTTTGATTTTACTGTGTTCATTGGGAACGTCAATTCACAACCCATCCTTCTTATAACTTGCGGGAGCTCTGAAGTGGTTTGTTTCACAAGTCAATGGGAGGTTGGTGAAGAATTAGGCAAGCAGCTGAAGGTGGTTTATAACTCCAGTAGTATCATTAACCATGGTGTCTCTTTAATTTCCTCCCAGGAGAGGGAAAGCCACTGTCTGACTTACCCGTCTCAGGCTTGGAGTATTCCAGACAAAGGATCTCAGAGTCGTGGGCCTGAACGTTCAGAATCTCCTCCATGCTCACCAGCTCATGGATTCTGCAACAGCAATTAGAATACAATAGTACTTTATTAGTCCTTAACACAACAAACACTACTTTTTTGGGAGGACCACATATGGTTTACAGCACAGCTGAGTCTCTCTACACAGACACCACAGGGCCGCAGTAGAATGCAGAGTAGACCGCCATCATTAAATTTTGTGTGACATTCTAATTTACAACAAGTAGCCTTGGTGTTCACCGGGTCATTAGTGATCTAGCCATGGTGCATCCATCCCATCCAGTTACAGTTGAAGTCGGAAGTTTACATACACTTAGGTTGGAGTCATTAAAACTTGTTTTTCAACCACTCCACACATTTCTTGTTAACAAACTATAGTTTTGGCAAGTTGGTTAGGACATCTACTTTGTGCATGACACAAGTAATTTTTCCAACAATTGTTCACAGACAGATTATTTCACTTATAATTCACTGTATCACAATTCCAGTGGGTCAGAAGTTTACTGTGCCTTTAAACACCTTGGAAAATTCCAAAATATGATGTCATGGCTTTAGAAGCTTCTGATAGGCTAATTGACATCATTTGAGTCAATTGGAGGTTTACATGTGGATGTATTTCAAGAACTACCTTCAAACTCAGTGCCTCTTTGCTTGACATCATGGGAAAATCAAAAGAAATCAGTCAAGATCTCAGAAAAAACCTCCACACGTCTGGTTCTTCCTTGGGAGCAATTTCCAAACGCCTGAAGGTACCACGTTTATCTGTACAAACAATAGTACGCAAGTATAAACACCATGGGACCACGCAGCCGTCATACCGCTCAGCAAGGAGACGCATTCTATTCTGTCTCCTACAGATGAACGTACTTTGGTGAGAAAAGTGCAAATCAATCCCAGAACAACAGTCAAGGAGCTTGTGAAGATACTGGAGGAAACAGGTACAAAAGTATCTATTTCCACAGTAAAACGAGTCCTATATCGACATAACCTGAAAGGCTGCTCAGCAAGGAAGAAGCCACTGCTCCAAAACCGCCATAAAAAAGCCAGACTACGGTTTTCAACTGCACATGGAGACAAATAATCATACTTTTTGGAGAAATGTCCTCTGGTCTGATGAAACAAAAATAGAACTGTTCGGCCGTAATGACCATCGTTATGTTTGGAGGTAAAAGGGGAGGCTTGCAAGCCGAAGAACACCATCCCGACCTTGAAGCAAGGGGGTGGCAGCATCATGTTGTGGGGGTGCTTGCTGCAGGAGGGACTGGTGCACTTCACAAAATAGATGACATCATGAGGCAGGAAAATTATGTGGATATATTGAAGCAACATCTCAAGATATCAGTCAGGAAGTTAAAGCTTGGTCACAAATGGGTCTTCCAAATGGACAATGACACCAAGCATACTTCCAAAGTTGTGGCAAAATGACTTAAAGACAACAAAGACAAGGTATTAGAGTGGCCATCACAAAGCCCTGACCTCAGTCCTGGTGTATGGAAACCTCAGACTTCAACTGTATGTGGAAAGATGCAGCAGGACTGCTGCTGCTGAAAGGACTCTAACCTCCTCTAACCCCAATTTAACAAACACGGTGATTGGGAGTCAGACAGGGCAGTGCACAATTTACCCAGCATCAACCGGGCTAGGGTTTGGCTGGGGTAGGCCGTCATTGTAAATAAGAATTTGGTTGTAACTGACTTGCCAAGTTAAATAAAGGTTAAATAAACTAATTTTAAACAGCTCTGAGAACACACACCCTCCCAGGAGTCTAATTAAGTGAATTGAATTAGGACAGAGGTGCTGATGCCTGAAGGGTGGAGATTAAAAACAAGGCTCCCTCTAGGAAGGCATGGGAGAGGTACTGTACCTCAGTGTTTTCCCCGGATGAAGGTCTACTAACCCAAACATTGATTGCTTAAACAAGATCCATTGAATTGTTTGTAGAGTAATCAAGACTACCAATGTACCAGAGTTTCTCGTTCTACTATCGTTTCTTCCATAGACTTGGAACTACAGGTGTGCGAACAAACACTATTTTTCTCCAACAGTACCTCAAGGTGCCGGTGCGGTCGCCCGACGCCAGGTGCTGCCCGTCGGGACTCACACACATGGTCCTGATGCCCGTCCTGGTCTCTGAGGTCTGGGGGTCGGCCTTCTCTCCGTTCCCCGAGTTGAGGCACTCTGTGTCCAGCAGGCCGGCCGTGTTGTTGTCCATGTAGATGATCTTCTGGAGGTCCTGGAGAGAGAGAGAGAAGTGGAGGGACGGGTTATTAGCTGAGAAAACCATACACTGTAGATTCACCATCAATCGATCTCTGTCAGGTGGTTGTGTGTGCTGCAGAGTCAGTGTCCCCCTCTCACGGCATAACTCTGGATTCATAGGTTCCTCTCCTCTTTGAGTAGAACAACTATCTATCAAATCTCAAATCAGCAGCCATTCGTGTTGAGATCAGGAGTTATTTAGCTCGACGGGAGTGTGTGAGACATACGTTGCAGGCAGCTGAGGAGGGCGGGGGTTACGGTTAGAGGAGGGGGAGCTGGTGAGCTAGCAGGAGTTACAGGGTGTGTTGAAAGGCAGACGTACGTTGCTGATGACGTTGCGGCTGAGGGTGGTGCTGTGACCGTCAGTGTTCCAGAGACGGATGGTGTTGTCTGAGGAGCAGCTGAGGAAGGAGCCTGGAGGCAGACAGGGCTGCTCACCATCACTTACCCTGTCCGGGTACACCTGTCCAGGTACACAGAACATGGAACATTAGTAGACCTGGCGTCTGGAAGAGATGATGTAAACATTCATACAGATACATTTTGGATACACCTAAAAAAAAAAGTACATAGGACACGGAAACAGTTCTAAACTAGTATACGCACATTCCAGCTGCGGGGTTGAAAAATGGCACTACAGAATAAGATACCCGCACACCGTTGAATGCTGTGCTGCACCCAACAACATAAACGAGAGCATCATTCAACAGTGTGCAACGGGTATCTTGTTTCTTTTCTACATGTAAAATAAGCCTCTGTATACAAGGAGTAAGGAGTGATACGATACACATACACTCAACCAGGTTTCAGAATGCCCTGACGAAGGCTTTGCAACGCAACATATTCCTCCAGGCCTCCCCTCCCTGCCCTTACCTCGACGCTCCACACGCAAGCCGAGTGGTAGAGGGCGGAGTAGACCTTGCCCACTTTCCTGAGGTCCCGTACGTCCCACACATACAGGCTGTGGTCGTTGTAGACACAGGACAGCCAGCGGCTCGCAGGGTCATATGACACAGCCACCGTGTCAGGGTACCGGGCGTCCATCTTGTGGCTGAAGAAGTGGCTGGAGGGAGAGAGGGAGGGAGGGAGGGGAGAGTTGATATGTAATAGCACTGTTACACTGTAATAAAAAGTAGACATTGAATTTAGAAAGGACTTTTCCAAAACCCAGAGATCATTTACAAGATAGTCAAAAAGTTACTCAATACAAGGGTTATGGAAAAGCCCAACTTTAATGGTAATTTAATGGTTGTGTTTTTAGGTAGATTGTTTTAGGCAGATTTTTTTTTCCAGCTGTGCTTTTGACCAGAACATGATGTGCATACTGGGAGAGGTCTGGCCACTTTATGGTGTGTCCCACAGAAACTTCTATAAACAGTAGCGAGCTGGCCTTGATGGCAGGCTTCACTTAATAGTAGCTTCGTCATGAGCATAACTACAATGTCATCTCTGGGCCCTGTTCAAAAGTAGTGAAATAGGGACTAAATAGGGAATAAGGTGTCATTTGGGACACACCCATGCAGTTAATCAGGGGCGGCAGGTAGCCTAGTGGTTAGAGCGTTGGGCCAGAAGGTTGCTGGATCAAATCTCTGAGCTGACAAGGTAAAAATCTGTCATTCTGCCCCTGATCAAGGCAGTTAACCCACTGTTCCTGGGGCGCCGAAGACGTGGATGTCGATTAAGGCAGCACCCCGCACTTCTCTGATTCAGAGGGGTTGGGTTAAAAGGTGGAAGACACATTTTCAGTTGAATACATTCAGTTGGACAACTGACTAGGTATCCCCCTTTCCCTTCCTTTCACTTGTGGGCTTTTTCACGTCCCACACAAACATGCTACCGTACAGACATGATTAGTCAGCTAACCCGTTGGAACATCTGGGGCACATTGTCAGTGAGTCAGTCGAACAGGGAAATCAACCACCAGAATTACAGCGTCAGCATCTCAGCACTCAGTCCATGTTTATGAGGAGAAGAGAACTAACTAAAAAGAACTTGAGGGGAACACACATGATAGGAACACAATCTGATATTTAACTCCAGCTGGGCCCCCGTGCATCCTGGATGAAAAGTATTAACAAAAAGGAAATCATTCAAGGGTATTTTGTGTGGTTGGTTTGTTTGGTATTTGCATTGGTATGTAGAGTATGATGCTGTATGAGAAGCAGATACCACACAACCCACACTGCTCTGGCTAATCAACTGGACTGCTCCCACTTCCCACAGTCACAAACAAACTATTCAGCCACTGGACACTTTACTCACGATCAGGGCATCATGTAAACGTCATTATATTGACATTTCAATTGCATTACTTCTTTTTTTTTTTTATAGTGTTCATTTTTATTAAAATATACCCTTGCAGACACGAAAACCTCTTTACGTTGTTGTTTATAATATCAACGTTTCGGTCTGAGACCTTTTTCCTAGACACTCACCTTTACCTCTCTGGCTGTGACTGACACTCACCTAGCCTCCACCACGGTGGCGATGTCTGTTCCCAGGCAGTGTGGGCGTGGCAGGGTACAGATGAAGTGCAGGTTGACGGGGCTGAAGACCCTCACGGTGCCATCTGCACAGCCACAGAAGATCAGCTCCTCTGTCACAGACAGAGACGTGGCCTGAGATGTCTGGGGAGCAGAGGAGAGGAAGGGGGGTAATACACAACATTGCTTCCCCTACTATTGTACAGAGTATACGGTACTGGCCACCACGTCTGGCTCTTTTCCCCTCCTGCATAAAAGAGTTTCAATTGAAAAAACATTTGTTGTGTTGAATTACGGAGTGGGATTTTAAAGAGGCTTTGGGATGTTGATTTAAGGGCCTTTCAAGAACCACCTTGAAAATACTCTAGGGGAAACACTGACGATCTGCTGCACAACATAGGCGTATAGGTCTTCAGGGAAATAAACTTGCACAGACAGCAGAAAGAACTAGAGTGCTGTCTGTCAATAATATTGAACCTATTGAAGCCCATTGTCAGTGAAGCACCAGAGAACCCACTTCTAGGGACTAGCAGTCAGCATCACAGACTTGTTATTCTGTGAAAATACTGATATAATTTCACTTGCCAATATTACCAGCTTTACTGTCACTAGGCCCCTGGGCAAACAATATGAAAACATCTCTCAAGTAATTTAATTTAGGCAGAAGAAGTGGCTTCACTAGAAAAGCAATATTGTCCAAAGTTAACCGCAGAAACAGGATGCCAGAAACAGAATGATATGCAATATATTTCCCTGTGGTAAAGCTGAAAGATGCAAGGCATCCAGAAACGACAAATGCTTGCGTGCAGCATAATGAGATCTAGGCCTACAGCTTGTAAACAACAATACGCAATATCATTTTCCAATTTACCAGTATGATGCTTAGAATAACGTATAAGAGCGATTCAGCCAGCCATGGTGCCCAGACTGGACACATATTTAGCTCCAAGTCCAACAACAGTAATTTACTCAATCGTTTACACATTCCCCCATTGGGCTTGGGTTGCCAAAGCATGCTGAGCTTTCCCTACAATCAAAGCATGCCAGTGAAGCAACCATCTTAGCAGGGGAGAAACCAAAATAAATGAAAGTGACAGCATCAAGTGGCCTCTGGGGAAGAGGAGTGTATGGTGACAGTCCAGTTATGACAGAGGATACTTTCTCTCCTGCCTTCTACAGCATGTCAGATTATGCAGTTCATGGGAGGGGATGAAAGACAAATGTCCCAGTTTGATGTAGTGGTTGTGGTCACTTGTTACAGGCTAAAGCACCTCATGTTTGGAATTCTTTAAAAATCCCCACCAGTAGCTTCACAGTGAGAATGTTAAGAGCGCCAACTAATCAATTGCGTTGAGAGAAACAATAGGCGTGTTCTTGACGAGCAGCGCGAGTGGAGGTGCCAGGATGGAATGTGATGGTGTCGCAGAGGTTGATGAGCTCTGAATCAGACAGAGCAAGCATTGTCCAATCCTCTTCTCCCTCGCTCTCTCTCTTTTCTCTCATTCTCTTTTCTCTCCCCTGCTTTCATTTCCATTCTTCTCTCCCTTGCCACCCACCCACCCCACCGTCGCCTCCGACCCACTTCAGCACGAAGGTGCCAGGCCAAGCATTGCCAATCAGGCAGGGATCGCTCTCTGGTAGAGTGGGTTCCAATAATGTGGTACAAGTTCAGGCAAAGGTTGTTGAGACCTCAAAGTCTGCAACCGAAATGGCACCCTATTCCCTTTATAGTCTTCTATGTTTGACCAGGTCCCTTTAATCTCTGGTCAAAAGTAGTGCACTATATACAGTGGCAAGAAAAAGTATGTGAACCATTTGGAATTACCTGGATATCTGCATAGATTTGACAATTTGATCTGATCTTCATCTAAGTCACAACAATAGACAAACACAGTGTGCTTAAGCTAATAACACACGCCTATATTGAATACATCATTTAAACATTCACAGTGTAGGTTGGAAACAGTATGTGAACCCCTAGGCTAATGACTTCTCCAAAAGCTAATTGAAGTCAGGAGTCAACTAACCTGGAGTCGAATCAATGAGACGAGATTGGAGATGTTGGTTAGAGCTGCCCTGCCCAATAAAAAAAAACACTCACAAAATTTGACTTTGCTATTCACAAGAAGCATTGGCTGATGTGAACCATGCCTCGAACAAAAGACATCTCAGAAGACCTAAGATTAAGAACTGGTGCCTTGTATAAAGCTGGAAAGGGTTACAAAAGTATCTCTAAAATTATTTATGACCAATTTATGCAGAAATCCAGGTCATTCGAAAGGGTTCATATACATTTTCTTCCCACTGTAAAGAATAGGGTGCCATTTGGGGACGCATACTAAGGCCCCTCCATCAAAGTCCTGCATGAATTCTGACGACCAGATGAAAATACTGTACAAGCTGACCCTTTGACCTGATAATTCCCATGCATTTTTCTATGTACAGTACATAAAAACCGAAACAGAGTTTAATCCCACAAGTCAACATGACCTTCTCAGGCCCTCGGGATATGAAACCAGGAAACCATGAGGTTAGCACTAGCAATGATGTGAGAAGTATCTATCGAAGGCCTGGGGTGAAAACATTGTTTTGTTCTCACACCAACACCAAAATGAGGTGACCGGTGATGCTGAAATCAACTCTACCTCAGGTTTTTAATGTGAATAAAGGCTAGCCTATATCGAAGAGTGATGCTAACGATGACATACCTTTTCTCACATGAAAACCTGGGGGAAAATGTATGTGAATGCTGAAGTCAACTTTACCCCAGATTTTAAATGTGAATAAACAAGGTATACTTATCTAAGGCCTCGGGGGGGGGGGGGGGGGGGGGGGGGGGGGGGGATCAATGAGTTCATAGAGATACAACATGTGTCCTATTGAATTCTGTGGACAAGTTCATATGTCATATTGTTTTCACACCAACGCCATTATAAACCCTCTATACTTTGTTCTGGAGTGTATGTATAATCATGTGGACACAAGGTGATGGAAGGTTTGAGTGAGGACAATGGACGGCCAACATCTGGTGTGTGAGCAGAGGGGACGTTGAGAATGACGACGACGACTAGGGTCACGTCAAACACACACACAGCCAATAGGGCGGACAGGTGGGCATGATAGAACGCAGTGTTCTAAGAAAGACTCCAATGGGATGCTCGGAGGTATCGGAGGAGGGCGGGGCACAACTTTCAGCTGATGTGACATGGAAGTGACAACTGCCGCAGCACAGATAAGGGACAGACTTACTGTGATGACGACGTTTTTCTGGACAGAGTAAGAGAAGAAGCAGAAGAAGACTAATATTAGACAGCAGCACGGAGGGGCAAATTAACACTCCTACAGGACCACAACCCCTACACGAGTTGTCTGTCTATAATTGACTTTTAAAAAGGGGCTGAAAGCAGTGAATTGTATGACAGTCGGTGGCTACATATGACATCTAGAATTAGGATCTAGTAGCCAGTCAAGTGGCTTGAAAGTTTGAACCTGTGCCACAAGTAGATTGAAAAGGGGTTATGTTCTAAGCTGGTTATGAAGAGCAGAAGCTGTGATAAGTCACCAGCTCTTTCTCTGCCAACGTTTACACACCATCGGTTCTGTAGCGATACTCCATTCATTCACACGGTTTTAGACTAAAGAGATGCATAGTGTTACTCTCCGCTTGTGGACACAGCCAGGCAGCTACAGTTCCAGTAGAACCGGAAAGTAGCCTATTGACTAAATGTGTCCAATAAACTGGAAAGGAACTGTAGGGAACTCTAAAATGTCATTGGATTCAGGGTTTCCTTTCCATTTTATTTTATTGCCTTTTTAACCTGGCAGCCAAATACTTTTGAGTCAAGGAGATCAATTCTTAATTCTATGAATGACTCCTTTAACAAGGCTCATTTCCGTTTTCGGTTGCAAAATGTCTTGTTATGTTGTGCCTTTACTGAACGTGACCTAGAGTTAAAAGTAACTCACCCTTAGCTCCACCCATTTGTCCAGCAGGCGTTTGTCATTGAACTCGCAGAGCAGGCCTGAGGAAGTGATGCAGAAGGTGCTGCCGGCTTTACGACCCTTCCCACATGCCACGTCAGAGAAGAAGTTGTTCCTCAACTCTCCCAGGAGCCCTGAGCGACCCAGCAGAGGAACTGTGGCGTTCACCTAGCAGACACAGGGAGGGAGAGAGGGAGGGAGGAATTATTTGAGAGCCATTGCTATGGGGTCTGACAGACCTAGTCCATCAGTTTGGTATGTTAACCTAAACCCGTCAGCAATGAAGAGGCGACTCCGGGATGCTGGCCTTCTAGGCAGAGTTGCAAAGAAAAAGCCATATCTCAGACTGGCCAATAAAAATAAATATTAAGATGGGCAAAAAAAACAGACACTCAACAGAGGAAGACTTATGGAGAGACAAATCTAAGTTTGAGGTCACAAAGAAGAACATTTCGGATCACAAAGAAGAACATTTGTGAGACACAGAAAAAATGAAAAGATGCTGGAGGAGGCAATGTGATGGTCTGTGGGTGCTTTGGTGGTGGTAAAGTGGGAGATTTGTACAGGGTAAAAGGGATCTTGAAGAAGGAAGGCTATCACTCCATTTTGCAACGTCATGCCATACCCTGTGGACGGCACCTAATTGGAGCCAATTTCCTCCTACAACAGGACAATGACCCAAAGCACAGCTCCAAACTATGCAATAACTATTTAGGGTCGAAGCAGTCAGCTGGTATTCTGTCTATAATGGAGTGGCCAGCAGTCACCTGATCTCAACCCTATTGAGCTGTTGTTGGAGCAGCTTGACCGTATGGTATGTAAGAAGTGCCCATCAAGCCAATCCAACTTGTGGGAGGTGCTTCAGGAAGCATGGGGTGAAATCTCTTCAGATTACCTCAACAAATTGACAACTAGAATGCAAAGGTCTGCAAGGCTGTAATTGCAGAAAATGGAGGATTCTTTGACGAAAGCAAAGTTTGAAGGACACAATTATTATTTCAATTAAAAATAATTATTTACAACCATGTCAACATCTTGACTATATTTCCTATTAATTTTGCAACTCAATTCATGTATGTTTTTATGGAAAACAAGGATATTTCTAAGTGACCCCAAACTTTTTTATTAGATTTGTTTTACCAGGTAAGTTGACTGAGAACACGTTCTCATTTACAGCAACGACCTGGGAAATAGTTACAGGGGAGAGGAGGGGGATGAATGAGCCAATTGTAAGCTGGGGATGATTAGGTGACCGTGATGGTATGAGGGACAGCTTGGGAATTTAGCCAGGACACCAGGGTTAACACCCCTACTCTTACGATAAGTGCCATGGGATCTTTAATGACCTCAGTGAGTCAGGACACCCGTTTAACGTCCCATCCGAAAGACGGCACCCTACACAGGGCAAAGTCCCCAATCACTGCCCTGGGGCATTGGGATATTTTTTAGACCAGAGGAAAGAGTGCCTCCTGCTGGCCCTCCAACACCACTTCCAGCAGCATGTGGTCTCCCATCCAGGGACTGACCAGGACCAACCCTGTTTAGCTTCAGAAGCAAGCCAGCAGTGGGATGCAGGGTGGTATGCTGCTGAATTTTGAATGGTAGTGTAGGACATTTAGATTGGGCATCAACATGGCTATTGAACTTGAGATCTGACGTCTGTTATCATCCTAATAGCTTACTGAAGAGAAGAGTTTCCAAAACTGGTCCTTGTGACCTCCAACAATTCCACATAAAGTATTTGTTAAATTCCAACAAAATCACACCTAATTAGGGGTGGCAGGTAGAATCTAATTTCTTCTTAAGACCGTTAGTTATTTTCTAATTTGTTAATTAACTCAACAGTTATTATTGATCAGTTATGGATTAAGTCATGCTGTTGTTGGTGTGACTGACTGTAAATACCTTGGAGGATTTGGTGTGATCCAGGTACCAGAACTTGACGTGCCTGTTCCCTGCCGTGACAAAGTAGGAGCTGTCGTCTGAGAAGGACACGGCCGTCACTTTACTGGAGACTTTGTTGGCTGCCACCACAATGTTTTTCTGAGACGGAGAAAAAAATAGCACAGAACAAGGACTGTAGATCGACATTAGATATATACTTTATTTTCCTCAGAGAAGAAGAGAGGAAAGGTGTTCAGTATAAAACATTGAACAGCAGTTTAAAAACCGCACCATCTGGCTATATGTATATTCATGTATTTGGAGAGTCGTCGTCGATTGCCTCTTCTTCCAAAGGAGCAATGGGCCTAAGTAGCTAAAGTATTTTTTTACTCATCCAAAATGTATTGGAAAATGGAGACATTTGAAGACCTAATAAGACCCAATGAAGACCTAATAAGGGAGTAGCTCGCTACCTTCCAGGCCCAGACATTGACGATCATGTCGTGCTGGTATCCCACGCTGACGATGTACTTGCTGTTAGGGCTGAAGGCCACGCAGGAGATGCCGTACTTATGCTCCTGTAGCTCGGCCACTTGAGTCCGCTCTGCAACGTCCCACACCCGCACAGCAGGCATGTGTCCACTCTGGAAGGGGAGAGAGGGAGGAGGAAAGGAAGAAATAGGGATGAATGAAGGACAGAATGATAAATCATGCACAAAAATATTCTACTTCTTTTCACTCTAGCCTACTCCATGTATCACACCCACACATGTTCATCTTATCTTCATTTATTTCCCGTTAATTTATCCAGGCAAATGGATTAAGAACTAACTCTTATAATGACGACCTGACAGGTTTGTATCCAGAAGGTGATGTAGCCTCAGTCCGATTCTCTGGATCATGCAGATGTTGTCTGAGGACAGAAGACACTAGTCTCCACTAAGCTTTTCAATGTACCCTGTAACTGCGTCCCAATCTGGTAATGATTTGTCTTATGCAACTCAAGGATAGGCGGATAGGAAAGGCGAGGGAGACTTAAGCCAGGAAATTATTTCTAAAGCATCTCTAGTACTGTCTTCCCCTCTGCAGGCAGAGGCTCAGAGGCAGGCAGAGGATCCTGGACTTCCTGACAGGCCGCCCCCAGGTAGGTAAAGGTAGGTGACAACACATCTACCACGCTGATCCTCAACACGGGGGCCCCACAGGGGTGTGTGATCAGTCCCCTTCTGTACTCCCTGTTCACCCATGACTGCATGGCCAAGCACAACTCCAACACCATCATTAAGTTTGCCGACGACACAACAGTGGTAGGCCTGAACACAGACAACGACGAGAAAGCCTAGGTCAGAGACCTGGCAGTGAGGTGCCAGGATAACAACCTCTCCCTCAACGTGAGATAGACAAAGGAGCTGATTGTGGACTACAGGAAAAGGAGGACCGAGCACACCCCCATTCTCATCGACGGGGCTGTAGTGGAGCAGTTTGAGAGCTTCAAGTTCCTTGGTGTCCACATCACCAATTAACTATCATCCTCAATTAATGAACATGCACCTGTGGAGCGGTCGTTAAGACACTAACAGCTTACATACAGTAAGCAATTCAGGTCACAGTTATGAAAACTTAGGACACTAAAGAGGCCTTTCTACTGACTCTGAAAAACACCAAGAGAATGATGCCCAGGGTCCCTGCTCATCTGCGTGAATGTGCCTTAGGCATGCTGCAAGGAGGCATGAGGACTACAGATGTGGCAAGGGCAATAAATTGCAATGTTTGTACTGTGAGACGCCTAAGACAGTGCTACAGGGAGATAGGATGAACAGCTGATTGTTCTCACAGTGGCAGACCACGTGTAACAACACCTGCATAAGATCGGTACATCCGAACATCACACCTGCGGGACAGGTACAGGATGGCAACAACAACTGCCCGAGTTACACCAGGAATGCACAATCCCTCCATCAGTGCTCAGACTGTCCGCAATAGGCTGAGAGAGGCTGGACTGAGAGCTTGTAGGCCTGTTGTAAGGCAGGTCCTCATCAGACGTCACCGGCAACAACATCGCCTATGGGCACAAACCCACCGTTGCTGGACCAGACAGGACTGGCAAAAAGTGCTGTTCACTGACGAGTCGCGGTTTTGTCACACCAGGGGTGATGGTCGGATTCGCGTTTACCGTTGAAGGAATGAGCGTTACACCGAGGCCTGTACTCTGGAGCGGGATCGATTTGGAGGTGGAGGGTCCGTCATGGTCTGGGGGAGTGTGTCACAGCATCATCGGACTGAGCTTGTTGTCATTGCAGGCAATCTGAAATGTCCAGGAACTTGCAGGTGCCTTGGTGGAAGAGTGGGGTAACATCTCACAGCAAGAACGGGCAAATCTGGTGCAGTCCATGAGGAGGAGATGCACTGCAGTACTCCAGATACTTTTGATTTTGACCCCCCCCTTTGTTCAGGGACACATTATTCAACTTCTGTTAGTCACATGTCTGTGGAACTTGTTCAGTTTATGTCTCAGTTGTTGAATCTTGTTATGTTCATACAAATATTTACACATGCTAAGTTTGCTGAAAATAAACGCAGTTGACAGTGAGAGGGCGTTTCTTTTTATTAGTTTATTACCTTAATTACCTTGACTAACACATGGACTCTGTGTACCGGTACACCCTGCATATAGCGTCGCAACTGTTATTTATTGTTGCTCTTTAATTATTTGTTATTTAGTTATTTTTTACTTCCGTTTATTTTTGTAAATACTTGAACACCTTTTTTTTTTTATAACTGCATTGTTGGTTAAGGGCTTGTAAGTAAGCATTTCACTGTTGTATTTGGCACGTGACAAATATTCTTCTTTTTTATTTTTCATTTGAAATAAATATCATAGACTACAGTAGCAGCTAGGTAGAGTAAACCCATGGTTAGGGATGTTGGACAAAAGGAATTTGCTTTTGGTGCACTTCTTTAGAAAATAACACAATCAGGACAGCTGATGACGTCTAGCTCTTTTAAAGACAGAACAGAAGCAGACTGTGTGGACCTCCCTTTTAGTACATACATAGGGCAGCAGCAGCTTGCAGCACGGTCAGCTAGCTACACCACAGAGCACAGACAGGCAGGGTGTGCACCAGCACACACTCTATGCCTTCTGCTACATCCCTGGAAGTCTCCCTCTTGCCGTCTGTCTCTTCCCCTCCCTTCTCTCCTCCCTCCCTCTCTCTCTCCTTCAGACAGCCAACAGAGTCAGTCTGCCACCCTGCCCCCTCGTGCTGCCATGGCAACCCTGCAGCAGCACACACACATTCACTTTCACACACACTTGTCTGGCTAATAAGCTCTTAGTAGATGGGAGAGGATTAGACAAGCACGCACGAACGCGAGCCCATACACACACACACACACACACACACACACACACACACACACACACACACACACACACACACACACACACACACACACACACACACACACACACAGATGCAGTAGACAACAATCTGTGGGTATGTTTTGTAGCATTTACAGTTATAGAAGCACTCCTTTGTTGATGATGTGGCACAGACAGAGTTCAATTTATGAACTCTGGGGTTGTACACTGGTATGATAGCTTTGCGAAGCAGTGGCAGTGGAGCGGGAAACAGTCAGATCTTTTCGAGAAGGTTGCAGTCCATTTTATCACATCATCACAGCATGCAAAAACACAATCAGAAGACACTCACCTCTCCTGTGACCACATATTTGCCATCAGGGGAAAATGACAGAGTGGTGATGGTTTTCCTGTGAAGAAGAGAGACAGGAGGGAGGAGAGGAAACATTTTATTACTGTTGAAGAGAAGTATGAACGCATCCGGGTCTCAAAGGGGGTTTTCCGCTTGGGATGTACTCTATGACAATGGCATACTTATACTCACCACAATCAATACATCAATCTGATGATTATTATTATCATACACTGGAGTAGAGCTTAGAGCCAGGCTCCTTCACTTCTAACGTTCTGTAGTGGCTGGTTAAAAAGGTTTGATTTCAGGGTGTTTCTTTAACTGTTGAAGCAGTTATCCAGTCCAGTACTCGTACACAGAGATATTGTCTGCATCTCAAATGGCACCCTATTCCCTATGTAGTGCAGTACTTTTTTTTAAAGAAATAGTGCACTATATAGGGATTAGCAGTGGTGTAAAGTACTTAAGTAAAACATACTTTAAAGTACTACTTAAGTCGTTTTTTGGTGGTATCTGTACTTTACTATTAATATTTCGGACAACTTTTACTTTTAATTCACTACATTCCTAAAGAAAATAATGTACTTTTTACTACACCCGAAAGTACTCGTTACATATTTAATGCTTAGCAGGACTAGAAAATGGTCCATTCACACACTTATCAAGAGAACATCCCTGGTCACCCCTACTGCCTCTGATCTGGCGGACTCACTAAACACACTTGCTTTGTTTGTAAATGATGTCTGAGTGTTGGAGTGTCCCCCTGGCTATCTGCTAATGGTTTGCTTAATATAAGGAATTTGACATTATTTATACTTTGATACTTATGTATATTTTAGCAATTAGATTTACTTTTGATACTTAAGTACATTTAAAATCAAATACTTTTAGACTTTTACTCAAGTAGTATTTTACTGGGTGAATTTCACTTTTACTTGAGCCATTTTATATTAAGGTATCTTTACTTTTACTAAAGTATGACAATTGGGTACTTTTTCCACCACTGGGGAATAGGGTGCAATTTGTGACGCTCAATTTGTTCCTTAGCTAAACTGTCCTAAAAACGTTTGAGGCCTAGCCAAGCAGTTTTTATCTTATCAAATGCTGTACTAAGCAAATGCACACATGGCATTATTACTATACTGTAATCTAATCATGGCGCAGTAATAATTTGTTTGTAGAGTGATGAGCTGTAAAAGTAGGGCGACGAGGGTATAAAGTAAAAATATTAGCCTCCAGCCAGGAGAGCATAATGAAACAAAACGTTCTGGGTATATTACGGTTAGAATGGATGGAGCCAGCTACTCAGTCACACTGACGTGACCACATCTACTTTGGCTTTTCCCCACACATGAAAGGGGTTGGCAGAGGCTTTGAAGCCGTGGTGCTCCTTTGGTCGTTTGCTGACTCTCTGTCCAGTGCTCTCAGTCTTCAGTCTTTACATAAGCCATGTTGTGTTTGACAAGTCACTCCAGGTTAGTTCCCTGCCTCGCATTGACTCCAGATGGGTGGATTTACAGGGCCTAATAACAGGGCATCTACATGATGACTCTAAGCCACATATATGCACCAAATCAAGAGACACGAGTGTCATGGCAGGGCTGTTACAATCCTCAGTGCAGTTTTGTTTTTGTATGTATGCTATGTATGAGGACAAACCCTTAAGCCTAAGTGACAGTGACTAGCTGTCTGGATCCATCCATTCCCCTGGTGTGCCTTGCCTGCCTGGGGGTGACTGACCGAACAGGAGGCAGCAGCCATACAGTATGATGACGGACCCTCACCTGGAGCTGTTGAGGATGTGATGCTGTTTGTTCTTCTTGGGGTTCAGCAGCACCACCACACATCTGTAGGGAAGAAGCAGGGGAGAGGAGAAGAGAGGTTAGACTAACAAATCAATCCAATCAAAGTCGATTGGTTTATTGGTGTACTCACATTTCGAGATGTTATCACAGGTGCAGTGATATATAGCAACACAATAACAATATACACACAATTCAAAAAGTCAAAATATAAAAAATAAATCAGAATCAGCAATGTCAGAGTCTGGAATGAAGAGCAGAGTACCGGGCGGTAGCTGGCTAGAGACAGTGTCTGAAGTGCCAGGCAGAGTACTGGGCAGTGGCTGGCTAGTGATGGCTGTTCAACAGTGTGAGGGCCATGCCAAATTTCTTCAGCCTCCTGAGGTTTAAGGTGCTGTTGCGCCTTCTTCACCACGGTGTCAGTGTGGTGGGACCATTTCAGGTCCTTGGTGAGGAACTTGGCAAGGAACTTGAAGCTTTTAACCCTCTCCACTGCGACCCCTTCGATGTGGATGGGAAGTGCTCCCTCTGCTGTCTCCTGTAGTCCACGATCAACTCCTTGGATTTGTTGACGTAGAGGGAGCGGTTTTGTCCTCGGCACCACTCTGCCGGGGTACTTAACTTCTTGATGACAGTTGGCAATATTTTCACGTCCGGATGAAATGCATGCCCAAATTCAACTGTCTGCTACTCATCCCCAGAAGATAAGATATGCATATTATTAGTAGATTTGGATAGAAAACACTCTGAATTTTCTAAAACTGTTTGAAGCATGTCTGTGAGTATAACAGAACTTATTTAGCAGGCGAAACCCTGAGGACAAACAATTCAGATTTTTTTTTTTAGTTTTGAGGTCACTCTCTCTTCAATGGGTTTTCATTGGGAATCCAATTTTCTAAGGGACCTTCTTGCAGTTCCTACCGCTTCCACTGGATGTCACCAGTCTTTAGAAATTGGTTGAGGTTTTTCCTTTGTGTAATGAAGAAGTAGCCCTGTTCAGAACAAGGGTAACTTGAAGTGTACTGTTAGATAGAGGCGCGTGACCAGAAAGCTAGCTACAGTTTGTCCTGTCTTCAATTTTATAGATGATTTAAGTTAAAAAAAACTAAAGTTGTATACCAAAGTAGTTTGAAAGTTTACAGGTAAATCTTGAGATATTTTGTAGTCACGTTGCGCAAGTTGGAACCGGTGTTTTTCTGGATCAAACGCGCCAAATAAATGGACATTTTGGATATATAGACGGAATTTTTTTTTTTTTTTTTTTATCGAACAAAAGGACCATTTGTGATGTTTATGGGACATATTGGAGTGCCAACAAAAGAAGCTTGTCAAAGGTAAGGCATGAATTATATTTTTATTTCTGCGTTTTGTGTCGCGCCTGCAGGGTTGAAATATGCTTTTCTCTCTTTGTTTACGGAGGTGCTATCCTCAGATAATAGCATCGTTTGCTTTCGTCGAAAATACTTTTTGAAATCTGACACGTTGGCTGGATTCACAACAAGTGTAGCTTTAATGTAGCTTTAATTTGCTATCTTGCATGTGTGATTTATTTGAATTTGGCGCTCTGCATTTTCCCTGGCTTTTGACCAGGTGGGACGCTAGCGTTAGCCTCCTCCCTGAAGGCTGTATCGTCGTTGTTGATCAGGCCTACCACTGTTGGAGTTGTGCGTAGCCACGCAGTCATGGGTGAACAGGGAGTACAGGATGGGGCTGAGCACACACCCCTGGGGGGCGCCCGTGTTGAGTATAAGCATGGCTGAGGTGTTGTTGCCTACCCTCACCACTTGGACCCAGTTGCAAATTGAGCGATTCAGTCCCAGAGCCCTGAGTCTTAATCACGTTGGCCATGGAGATTGAGAGCCAATTGTCTTCGTAAGCAGCGGGGGCCTCCGTTGGCGGCTCTGTGTTGTTCTCCTCTAAGCGGTGCGAAGGTGGTGTTCAGCTTATCTGTGAGTGAGGAGTCAGTTTCAACGACATGGCTGGATTTCCCTTTATGTGAAGTCCCTGCCACATGCGTCTCGTGTCCGCGCTGATGATTTGCGACTACACTTTGTCTCTGTACGGTTGTTTCACCTCTTTGATCGCCTTACAGAAGTCATAAGCCTACTCAGGGGAATGACTACTACAATCAAGGCTCAGCAGTGTACTCCTAATTCATACCGCAATGTTCTAGCTAAAAAGAAAAGTTAGGTAAGTAAAAAAAAAAGTTAGGTAAGCAGTGAACATCAATAAAGCTACAGTGGAAAGTGTGGAATGAGTCACGACAACAACAACATGATATTCCCATTTACCAAGCATCTAGCCAAGAATGACCCATGAGCCGCACTAAAATAAAGTTACATAAATACTTAATACCCCTCTTTTGTACTTTTTTCGGTTAAATATCAGAGTAGCGTACAGCACGGTTACAAAGTCACTATGTGTTGGAGTAAGTAAATGAGTGCGCACTGAGCTGCATGGCCAAGCAAAAACCGTGTTGCCTTTTTAAGGTACTTCCATTTGTTGTTTCATCTCCCAGTGGGGTAACCCTCCTAAAAAGAGACTAAAAGAGAACGATGAACTTTTATCCTATTACATGGCAACAGGGAAGATGAGAGGACACATGGAGGACTTGTATATTCAGTCACTGACAACTTGTCAGGGCGAAGCACTGGGGTGATCATCAGAGCTGCTGAGAAAGCCTTTGAATTTAAGTGCTCCAGGTGTACAAGGGATACAATCAAAGGCACTACGACGTCATTGAGATTGTGCAGACAGAAAGGAATACAAAAGAAGCTGGTGCACCATGGGAAACTCTACAGTAGCCACACAATATTACTGTTTGCTAAGCTACTAGTAGCCTAAGTACCACAGAGCAGCTGACAAAGATCGTCTCAGGGGGTCTGCAAGTAGGCCTAAGTAAGACAATTGTAAACACAAAATGTTTTTCTTCCAGTGTACTTTCACTGGAACTGTAAGGTAAAAAAGAAAATGCCATAAAAGGAGAGAGGGAAAGCTGTTGTCATACTGCAGAGTTCAAGGGAAAATCCAATCAAAAATGTTAGTCCAATGTTGACATAGTCCCAAAATGTTTTGGATGTCAGCAGTCAAGTTTTCAAGATATTAGACTTTCAAGAAGCACATCATCATGATGGCCACATCATCATGATGCAAAACGCATCAAGCGCAGCTTTGAAAAAACCGACGGGTCTGTGCAAGTCAAGCAGATATTCCTACAACATTCCTCTCACTGCACACTAGCCAGATCTGAATCAGGGTTAGTTGTGGAATTACTTAAGGCAAGGGCTGATTTCAAAATTTTACTGCTAACCTACAAAGCATTACATGGGCTTGCTCCTACCTATCTTTCCGATTTGGTCCTGTCGTACATACCTACACGTACGCTACGGTCGCAAGACACAGGCCTCCTAATTGTCCCTAGAATGTCTAAGTAAACAGCTGGAAGCAGGGCTTTCTCCTATAGAGCTCAATTTTTATGGAATGGTCTGCCTATCCATGTGAGAGACGTAGACTCAGTCTCAACCTTTAAGTCTTTATTGAAGACTCATCTCTTCAGTAGGTCCTATGATTGAGTGTAGTCTGGCACAGGAGTGTGAAGGTGAACGGAAAGGCACTGGAGCAACGAACCACTCTTGCTGTCTCTGCCTGGCCGGTTCCCTTCTCTCCACTGGGATTCTCTGCCTCGAACCCTATTACAGGAGCTGAGTCACTGGCTCACTGGTGCTCTTCCATGCTGTCCCTAGGAGGGGTGCGTCACTTGAGTGGGTTGAGTCACTGACGTGATCTTCCTATCCGGGTTGGCACCCCCCTCCCCTTGGGTTGTGCCGTAGTGGAGATCTTTGTGGGCTATACTCGGCCTTGTCTCAGGATAGTAAGTTGGTGGTTGAAGATATCCCTCTAGTGGTGTGGGGGCTGTGCAGAAGGGCTTTATAAATACATTGATTTATTTGATAGACTTATCTTTTGTCATTCTAAAGTTTCTGAATGAAATGGGAATTGTGTAGGGATTGGGAATATTTTCCACTTGCTAAAACTCATCACTCACGATGCATTTTGCATCATCATGATGATGTGACCGGTGACACTTATTTGAAAGTACAATATCTTGAAAACTTGACTGCTGACATGCAAAACATTTTGGGACTGTATCAACAGTGGACTAATGAAAATAATACCAAAATATAATTTTGAGTGGATTTTCCCTTTAATAGGAGTCTCCAAATGTGCTGTACTGTGCTGAGGCATGGTCCTACAGACATGCCAAAAGTTACCTCACCTCAGTCCACTCCTAAAGAGTCTCCAAAGAATCAAACTGGGCACTGTGACTGAAACCCGATACACAGCATGTGTGATGCTTAATAGAGTAATGCTCCTCAGTCCTTTGCCCCTCAGTGAACTGTCTCCTACTGAGAGAGAGGGCCACAGAGAGGGAGGGAGCCAGGGAGGGTGGGAGGGGACAGCTCATGGCCGACAACAATCGTGGCAGACTTGGTCTACCCTGGCACAGCTCAACCCCGAGCAACTCACATTCCCTCAGATACATACACAGCATACACAGAGATTGTCGCCTCACTTCGAGTCCTTAGGAAACTATGCAGAATTTTTTTTTAATGTATTATTTCTTACATTGTTAGCCCAGAAAATTTGAAGTGTTATTACATAGGGCCGGGAAGAACTATTGGATATAAGAGCGACGTCAACTTACCAACACTACGACCAGGAATACGACTTTCCCAAAGCGGATCCTTTGTTCATACCACCACCCAGGAAATTGGATCTAATGCCAGAGGCCGACCCAAAACAACGTCGCCATAGAAGAGTTAGACGGAGCGGCCTCCTGGTCAGACTTCAAAGGCGTGCACACCACACACCGCTTCCGAGTACATTACCTGCCAATGTCCAGTCTCTAGACAACAAGGTGGACGAAATTAGGACAAGGGTTGCCTTCCAGTGAGACATCAGAGATTGTAACATTCTCTGTTTCACGGAAACATGGCTCTCTTGGGATATGTTGTCGGAGTCGTTACAGCCACCGGATTTCTTCATGCGTCGCGCCGACAGAAACAAACATCTCTCTGGTAAGAAGAAGGGCTGCGGTGTATGCTTCATGATTAACGACTCATAGTGTAATCATAACAACATATAGGAACTCAAGTTGTTCTGTTCACCTGACCTAGAATTCCTTACAATCAAATGCCGACCACATTATCTCCCAAGATAATTATCTTCGATTATAGTCACAGCCATGTATATTCCCCCAAGCAGATACCTCGACGGCCCTCAAGGAAACTTCACTGGACTCTATGTAAACTGGAAACCATATTGAGGCTGCATTTATTGTAGCTGGGGATTTTAACAAACCTAATTTGAGAACAAGGCTACATAAATTCTATCAGCACATTGACTGTAGCACTCACACGGGCAATACACTGGACCACTGCTACTCTAACTTCCGCGATGCATACAACGCCCTCCCCTGCCCTCCCTTCGGCAAATCTGACCACGACTCCATTTTGCTCCTACCGTCCTATAGGCAGAAACTCAAACAGGACGTACCCATGACTAGAACCATTCAACGCTGGTCTGACCAATAGGAATCCACGCGTCAAGATTGTTTTGATCATGCGGACTTGGAAATATTCCGAGAAGCCTCAGAAGAGGGAATCAAGCCTACAGGGAGGAGGTGAGGGCACTTGGAATGTGGTGTCAGGAAAACAACTTTTCACTCAACGTCAACAAAACAAAGGAGATGATCGTGGACTTCAGGAAACAGCAGAGAGAGCACCCCCCTATCCACATCAACGGGACAGTAATGGAGAAGGTGGAAACATCACGGACAAACTGAAATGGTCCACCCACACAGACAATGCAGTGAAGAAGGCACAACAGTGCCTCTTCAACCTCAGGAGGCTGAACAAATTTGGCTTGTCACCTAAAACCCTCAAGCTTTTACAGATGCACAATTGAGAGCACCCTATCGGGCTGTATCACCGCCTGGTACGGCAACTGCACCGCCCTCAACCGCAAGGCTCTCCAGAGTGTGGTGCGGTCTGCACAACACATCACTGAGAGCAAACTACCTGCCCTCCAGGACACCTACAGCACCCGATGTCACAGGAAGGCCAAAAAAACATCAAAGCTGGGACCGAGAGACTGAAAAACAGCTTCTATCTCCAGGTCATCAGACTGTTAAACACCCATCACTGACTAAGAGAGGCTGCTGCCCACATTTAGACTCAAATCATTGGCCACTTTAATAAATGGATTACTCATTACTCATATGTATATACATATGTATATACAGTTGAAGTTTACATACAGTTGAAGTCGGAAGTTTACATACACCGTAGCCAAAAACATTTCAACTCAGTTTTTCACAATTCCTGTGTAACGGTTTTCTGTATGTGAAGGAGAGTCGGACCAAAATGCAGCGTGTAGATTGCGATCCATGTTTTAATGAACAAACGTAAAACACGAATCAATGCAAACACTACAAAATAAAGAACGTGATGAACGTAACGAAAACCTAAAACAGCCTATCTGGTGAAAAACACATAGACAGGAACAATCACCCACAAACACACAGTGAAACCCAGGCTACCTAAATATGGTTCCCAATCAGAGACAATGACGAACACCTGCCTCTGATTGAGAACCATATCAGGCCGAACATAGAACTAGACAAACTAGACATGTAACATAGAATGCCCACTCAGATCACACCCTGACCAATCAAAACATAGAAAATACAAAGTAAACTATGGTCAGGGCGTGACAGTACCCCCCCCCCCAAGGTGCGGACTCCGGCCGCAAAACCTGAACCTATAGGGGAGGGTCTGGGTGGGCATCTGTCCGCGGTGGCGGCTCTGGCGCTGGACGTGGACCCCACTCCATGACAGTTTTAATCCCCCTCCTAAACGTCCCTAAATAGGTTACCCACCACAATGATAACATGGGACAGAGGGACAGCTCGGGACAGAGGTAACTCGGGACAGATGGGTAGCTCAGCACTGAGAGGAAGCTCAGCACTGAGAAGAAGCTCAGCACTGAGAAGAAGCCCAGGCAGGTAGTAGAAACTACCAGAACCTGGCTGGCTGGCGGTTTCAGCAGATCCTGGTCGACTAGCAGATCTGGAAGAATCTGGTCGACTGGCGGATCTGGGAGAATCTGGTCGACTGGCGGATCTGGGAGAATCTGGTCGACTGGCGGATCTGGGAGAATCTGGTCGACTGGCGGATCTGGGAGAATCTGGTCGACTGGCGGATCTGGGAGAATCTGGTCGACTGGCGGATCTGGGAGAATCTGGTCGACTGGCGGATCTGGGAGAATCTGGTCGACTGGCGGATCTGGGAGAATCTGGTCGACTGGCGGATCTGGGAGAATCTGGTCGACTGGCGGATCTGGGAGAATCTGGACGACTGGCAGATCTGAGAGAGTCTGGACGACTGGCAGATCTGGAAGAGTCTGGTCGACTGGCAGATCTGGAAGAGTCTGGTCGACTGGCAGATCTGGAAGAGTCTGGTCGACTGGCAGATCTGGAAGAGTCTGGTCGACTGGCAGATCTGGAAGAGTCTGGACGACTGGCAGATCTGGAAGAGTCTGGACGACTGGCAGATCTGGAAGAGTCTGGTCAACTGGCAGATCTGGAAGAGTCTGGTCGACTGGCAGATCTGGGAGAGTCTGGTCGACTGGCAGCTCTGGCTGCTCCATGCTGACTGGCTGCTCCATGATGACTGGCAGCTCTGGCTGCTCCATGCTGACTGGCTGCTCCATGCTGACTGGCAGCTCTGGCTGCTCCATGCTGACTGGCTGCTCCATGCTGACTGGCTGCTCTGGCTGCTCCATGCTGACTGGCTGCTCCATGCTGACTGGCTGCTCCATGCTGACTGGCGGCCCTGGCTGCTCCATGCTGACTGGCGGCCCTGGCTGCTCCATGCTGACTGGCGGCCCTGGCTGCTCCATGCTGACTGGCTGCTCTGGCTGCTCCATGCTGACTGGCTGCTCTGGCTGCTCCATGCTGACTGGCTGCTCCATGCTGACTGGCGGCCCTGGCTGCTCCATGCTGACTGGCGGCCCTGGCTGCTCCATGCTGACTGGCGGCCCTGGCTGCTCCATACTGACTGGCGGCCCTGGCTGCTCCATGCTAACTGGCAGCTCTGGCGGCTCCTTGCAGACTGGCAGCTCTGGCGGCTCCTTGCAGACTGGCAGCTTTGGCGGCATCCTGCAGAAAGGCAGCTCTGGCGGCTCCTTGCAGACTGGCAGCTCCTTGCAGACTGGCAGCTCTATGCAGACTGGCAGCTCCTTGCAGACTGGCAGCTCCTTGCAGACTGGCAGCTCTATGCTAACTGGCAGCTCTATGCTAACTGGCCGCTCTATGCTAACTGGCAGCTCTATGCTAACTGGCAGCTCTATGCAAACTGGCAGCTCTTTGCAAACTGGCAGCTCTTTGCAAACTGGCAGTTCTGAACAGGCGGGAGACTCCGGCAGCGCTGTAGAGAAGGAAGGCTCTAACAGCGCTAAACAGGCGGGAGACTCCGACAACGCTGGAGAGGAGGAGGGCTCCGACAGCGCTGGACAGGCGAGGCGCACTGTAGGCCTGATGCGTGGTGCTGGCACTGGTGGTACTGGGCCGAGGACACGCACAGGAAGCCTGGTGCGGGGAGCTGCTACCGGAGGGCTGGGGTGTGGAGGTGGTACTGGAAAAACCGGACCGTGCAGGCGCACTGGAGCTCTTGAGCACCGAGCCTGCCCAACCTTACCTGGTTGAATGCTCACGGTCGCCCTGCCAGTGCGGCGAGGTGGAATAGCCCGCACTGGGCTATGCAGGCGAACCGGAGACACCGAGCGCAAGGCTGGTGCCATGTAAGCCGGCCCAAGGAGACGCACTGGGGACCAGCTGCGTAGAGCCGGCTTCATGGCATTAGGCTCGACGCTCAATCTAGCCCGGCAGACACGCGGAGCTGGAATATACCGCACCGGGCTATGCACCCGCACTGGAGACACCGTGCGCACCACTGCATAACACGGTGTCTGTCCGGTCTCTCTAGCCCCCCGGTAAGCACAGGGAGTCTGCCCAGGTCTCCTACCTGGCGTAGCCATACTCCCTGTTAGCCCCCCCCCCAATAAATTTTTGGGGCTGCCTCTCGGGCTTCCTTGCCAGCCGTGTTCCCTCATATCGCCGGCTCCTCTCTCCGGCTGCCTCTGCTCTCCTAAGTGCCTCCACCTGTTCCCATGGGAGGCGATCTCTTCCAGCCAGTATCTCCTCCCAAGTGTAACAGCCCTTGCCATCTAAAACGTCCTCCCATGTCCATTCCTCTTTACGCTGCTGTTGCTGCCTGTTGACACGCTGCTTGGTCCGTTGGTGGTGGGTGATTCTGTAACGGTTTTCTGTATGTGAAGGAGAGTCGGACCAAAATGCAGCGTGTAGATTGCGATCCATGTTTTAATGAACAAACGTAAAACACGAATCAATGCAAACACTACAAAATAAAGAACGTGATGAACGTAACGAAAACCTAAAACAGCCTATCTGGTGAAAAACACATAGACAGGAACAATCACCCACAAACACACAGTGAAACCCAGGCTACCTAAATATGGTTCCCAATCAGAGACAATGACGAACACCTGCCTCTGATTGAGAACCATATCAGGCCGAACATAGAACTAGACAAACTAGACATGTAACATAGAATGCCCACTCAGATCACACCCTGACCAATCAAAACATAGAAAATACAAAGTAAACTATGGTCAGGGCGTGACATCCTGACTTTAAATCTGAGTAAAAATTCCCTGTCTTAGGTCAGATAGGATCACCACTTTATTTTAAGAATGTGAAATGTCTGAATAATAGTAGAGAGAATGATTCATTTCAGCTTTTATTTCTTTCATTACATTCCCAGTGGGTCAGAAGTTTACATACACTCAATTAGTATTTGGTAGCATTGCCTTTAAATTGTTTAACTTGGGTCAAACGTTTTGGGTAGCTTTCCACAAGCTTCCCCCAATAAATTGGGTGAATGTTGGCCCATTCCTCCTGACAAAGCTGGTGTAACTGAGTCAGGTTTGTAGGCCTCCTTGCTCGCACACGCTTTTTCAGTATGCCCACAAATGTTCTATGGGATTGAGGTCAGGGCTTTGTGATGGCTACTCTAATACCTTGACTTCATTGTCCTTAAGCTATTTTGCCATTTGGAAGACCCATATATCCACATCATTTTCCTGCCTCATGATGCCATCTATTTTGTGAAGTGCACCAGTCCCTCCTGCAGCAAAGCACCACCACAACATGATGCTGCCACCCTCGTGCTTCACTATTGGAATAGTGTTCTTCGGCTTGCAAGCCTCCCCCTTTTCCTCCAAACATAACGATGGTCAATATGGCCAAACAGTTCTATTTTTGTTTCATCAGACCGGAGGACATTTCTCCAAAAAGTACGGTCTTTGTCTCCATGTGCAGTTGCAAACCGTAGTCTGGCTTTTTTTATGCCGGTTTTGGAGCAGTGGCTTCTTCCTTGCTGAGCAGCCTTTCGGGTTATGTCGATATAGGACTCGTTTTACTGTGGAAATAGATACTTTTGAACCTGTTTCCTCCAGCATCTTCACAAGGTCCTTTGCTGTTGTTCTGGAATTGATTTGCACTTTTCGCATCAAAGTACGTTCATATCTAAGAGACAGAACGCGTCTGCTTCTTGAGCAGCTATGACAGCTGCGTGGTCCCATGGTGTTTATACTTGCGTACTATTGTTTGTACAGATGAACTTGGTACCTTCAGGCATTTGGAAATTGCTCCCAAGGATGAACCAGACTTGTGGAGGTCTACAATTTTTTTCTGAGGTCTTTCCTGGTTTCTTTTGATTTTCCCATGATGTCAAGCAAAGAAGCACTGAGTTTGAAGGTAGTTCTTGAAATACATCCACAGGTACACCTCCAATTGACTCAAATTATGTAAATTTGCCTATGAGAAGCTTCTAAAGCCATGATATAATTTTCTGTAATTTTCCAAGCTGTTTAAAGGCACCGTCAAAGGCACAGTCAACTTAGTGTATGTAATCTTCTGGCCCACTGGAATTGTGACACAGTGAATTATAAGTGAAATAATCTGTCTGTAAACAATTGTTGGAAAAATTACTTGTGTCATGCACAAAGTAGATGTCCTAACTGACTTGCCAAAACCATAGTTTGTTAACAAGAAATGTGTGGAGTGGTGGAAAAACGAGATTTAATGACTCCAACCTCAGTGTATGTAAACTTCCGACTTCAACTGTAATGTATTTTAAACCATCTATTCCATCTTGCCTATGCAGCTCGGCCATCGCTCATCCATATATTTATAGGTACATATTCTTATTCCATCTCTTTACATTTGTGTGTACAAGGTAGATATTGTGGAATTGTTACACTACTTGTTAGATATTACTGCACTGTCGGAACTAGAAGCGCAAGCATTTCGCTACACTCGCATTAACATCTGCTAACCATGTGAATGTGACCAATAAAATTTGATTTGAGGCTTTCCCTCCCATGGTCCATGGCTGTGTGTGGAGCAAGAGGGGATAGGTTGTATATAAATAATGGGAACGTTACAGTAACTGGCCAGCAGCCAGCCAGCCAGCTCTCCTGCCTGGCACGGTGTAAAAATAAAACAACAGTGAGAGAGAACGAGAGAGAGAGAAAGAGAATCAGGATGCACCCCAAATAGCACCCTATTCCCTTTGCAGGACACTACTTCTGACCAGAGCCCTTTAACGTAGTGCACTATAATGTAGAGATTCGGGTGCTATTTGGGACACAAGCTTAGTCAGTGATTGATTACCTAGGAACCCGGAGCGTGTTTTAGGCTGCCTACTTGCTGGTGTCACATTCAGAGAGCAGCCAGAGGACTTGTGGGAAGACAGGACATGCAGGCCAGCTGGGCCGGAGGGAGGGAGACCCCACCACAGAACAACTCCTGTCCCTGTCCGCTGTGCTGTCATCTCATTCAATAGGTAGAAAAGAAGATGCACGTTGCTGAGTGAGTGCACTACGATGTCAATTCCTTCAATGCCTTGGTGGCCATCTGGTTTGTGCTTTAAAAGCCTTCGTCAGCGGTAAAGGAATGCCTCATGGCTGTCTACTCTGTGGCATTACTTCAGCCAGAGCCACGGGGGTGGGAGGGGAATGATCTCATGTTTCAATATCCCATTACTCATCTCACCACAAACACTCCATATACTTCCGCCTTCCATAGATCCACTGGGGTTCACAGGGGAAGCGAGAAAGTTATTGAGTCGTTAGTATCTAGCATATCTATCCATCTATCTATAACATCATTATTGGATTGGAGTATGTATTTATATAGAGAATGTGATGGGATTGACAAACAGGGTTCAGATCAATGACCTTAGGAGGACGGCTGAGTAATCAAGGTGAGCGTCCTCTCTCAGGCAAAATAATCCTACACGTTCTCTTTCACACAGGGCAGACTGCAGTACTAGGCCAGCACAAACTGTCGACTGCTATCCTGTTTTGTCTATCCCAGACACTGCTGTTCATCCTGTGTCTGCAAGCACAGTCAAATAAACACAGTTGGCTATTTATTAGCAAAGCCATGAATCAGAAATTCACAGAATCTCTTGAAGAATATGTGCTGCATTACCTCCCTTGCAAGCTGGAGTGCTTGGTAGACAAAATTGCATGACTACAGTAACATGACTACAAATAAGCTAAGCATTACGAAAGGTCTTATGCTTTCGTCAGACTAAGCATGTTTTCCCCAACTAGAAAAGAACACTACTCTGCAGATGTATCCCAAATGGCACCCTATTCCCTATATAGATCTCTGGTCAAAAGGAGTGCACTATGTGTCCTAATCAATAGCTAAACAGCATATAGGGTGCCATTTGGGGCACATACAGTACCAGTCAAAAGTTTGGACACACCTACTCATTCAAGGGTTTTTCTGTATTTTTACTATTTTCTACATTGTAGCATAATAGTGAAGGCATCAAAACTATGAAATAACACATATGGAATCATGCAGTAACAAAAAATGATTTAACAAATCAAAATATATCTAATTCTTCGAAGTAGCCACCCTTTGCCTCCATGACAGCTTTGCACACTCTTGGCATTCTCTCAACCAGCTTTAAGAGGTAGTCACCTGGAATGCATTTCAATTAACAGGTGTGCCTTGTTAAAAGTGGAATTTCTGTCCTTCTTAATGCATTTGAGCCAATGAGTTATGTTGTGACAAGGTAGGGGTGGTATACAGAAGATAGGCCTATTTGGTAAAAGACCAAGTCCATATTATGGCAAGAACAGCTCAAATAAGCAAAGAGGAACGACAGTCCATCATTACAGACATGAAGGTCAGTCAACGTGGTACATTTCAAGAACTTAGAAAGTCTCTTCAAGTGCAGTTACAAAAACCATCAAGTGCTATGATGAAACTGGCTCTCATGAGGACCGCCACAGGAAAAGAAGACGCAGAGCTACCTCTGCTGCAGAGGATAAATTCATTAGAGTTACCAGACTCAGAAATTGCAGCCCAAATAAATGCTTCACAGAGTTCAAGTAACAGACACATCTCAACATCAACTGTCCAGAAGAGACTGCATGAATAAGGCCTTCATGGTCGAATTGCTGCAAAGAAACTACTACTAAAAGGACATCAATAAGAAGAAGAGACTTGCTTGGGCCAAAAAACATGAGCAATGGACAGTAGCCCGGTGGAACTCTGTCCTTTGGTCTGATGAGTCCAAATTTGAGATTTTTGGTTCCAACAGCCGTGTCATTGTGAGATACAGAGTAGGTGAATGGATGATCTCTGCATGTGTGGTTCCCACCGTGAAGAATGGAGGAGGTGGTGTGATGGTACTTTGCTGGTGACACTGTCAGGATTTATTTAGAATTCAAGGCACACTTAACCAGCATGACTACCACAGCATTCTGCAGTGATACGCCATCCCACCTGGTTTGCCCTTAGTGGGGCTATCATTTGTTTTTCAAATGGACAATGGCCAAGAAGGAGAATGATGGAGTGCTGCATCAGATGACCTGGCCTCCACAATCACCCAACCTCAACGAAATTGAGATGGTTTGGATTGAGTTGGACCGCAGAGTGAAGGATAAGCAGCCAACAAGTGCTCAGCATATGTTGGAACTCCTTCAAGACTGTTGGAAAAGCATTCCAGGTAAAGCTGGTTGAGAGAATGCCAAGAGTGTGCAAAGCTGTCATCAAGGCAAAGGGTGGCTACTTTGAAGAATCTAAAATATATTTAGATTTGTTTAACACTTTTTTGGTTACTACATGATTCCATTTGTGTTATTTCACAGTTTTGATGTCTTCACTATTATTATACACTGTAGAAAACAGTAAAAATAAAGAAAAACCCAAGAATGAGTAGGTGTGTCCAAACGTTTGACTGCTTCTGTACTTTCACAGCAATAAAACTATTGCTGTCCAACATGGTAGCAAGCACATAATCTTGTGAAATTATTCTGACTTCACAGCAATATAAATAAAATATTTACTTATCCGACAGGTTAAGTCATAGGCGCCTTCAGAATGTGCGGTCTACATTGGGCCTACCGGTATATTTGAGAGGCCATCGTTCAAAAATCATTTGAAAAACAAGTTAAAAGAAGAGCCTATACCTATGGCTAATTCATGGTAGGCTGAGTAAAAGTATTGCCACACGGTTACTACCATCAGCATCAGTCACCTATCAGCCATCTGGTGGGTTGGTTTAGCAGACTGACAGGTGGTCAAGCCTCTCAGATGAGAAAGCCCCGCAGGGTCTGTGGCGTCAACAAGGAGGGGATATCAGTTTCCTTCCAACCCAAGAGAGGAGAGACAGAGACCACCCTCCAATCTGCCAGTCCACTCCAGACCCTACCCTTCCCCCCCAAGCTGATACTGTCTTATTTCTCATCCTCTGTTCATGCTGAGACAGACTGGACGACCTTGTTGTTAATCTGCCCGTACTGCAAGTTTCCTGTCCTGTCTGCCCAGTACGGCCAGAGTAAGTGGCTAACAATGATGGTGATATCTAGTGTTTCCCTGAGCTCTGTGCCAGCTATGCTGCTTAAATCTGCTGAAACCCTGAAGGCAGCACACTGTAGCTGTCCAAATGTTGGCATCTATTAAACGTATTGCATCGGAGCCATGAGAGTGTGCAGCTTTTCTTTTCAAGTGAACCAATAAGAGAGACTACAGAAGAGACCGGCATACAGTAGTCTTCATAAAGAGGAAGGTAGAGCTCATGGGAGCCAAATATTTACTGCCTCAGGATTCAGGCTATTCTTAGTAGTCGAAGCATTCATTTGAGCTGTATTTTTGTATTCTCCTATGCATTTCTTATTTTGTCCATCCATTGCCTTAAGTCTTTACGGCATCCTTCTGAGAATACAGCAGGCTCAATTGCAAGCTTGCAGTTACAAAGGCTCAGGCTGTAGTAAGACCCTCCAGCAGAGAGCTGCAATGCAGCACAGAGGCAGAGCAGAGCCCACTCCTCTTCTCTGGAGCAGAATGGTCTAAGGAGTATTCCCCTCACACATACGCACATGCAACCCCCCCCCCCCCCCCCCCCCCCCCCCCCCCCCCACACACACACACACACAGACACACACAAACACACAGTGCTACTACTGACCCAGTTTGCTGCAGTGCGGTGCGGTCATGACGAGGGTCTGTGGCACACATCTATTCATGCATGTTAGATTTATCCAGCAGTAGGACATTTAATTCTCACTGAGGACATTTATTCCACATCACTAGACATGCCATCAGAGGTCTCTTCACAGTCCCCAAGTCCATCACATATTTTCGGCAAGGCAATGCACAGTATTATAAGGAGCGATGATCGCATGGAACTCCAATCTCCCATTACTCAAGCAAAAAGCAACATTTGATGTAAAAAAATATAAAACATCTCATGGCACATTAGGGACTGTGAAATGACACACAAACACAAGCACACACACAATCTAACACACACAATCTTTAGTTGTGTTGTTTGCAAATCATTGTATTTAAACGTGAGACAGTTGTTGTCCATCAGTGTTTTGTTGCTCGTCGTGTTTTATGTTTTTGTGTCGATCCCAGGAAGAATAGCTGCTGCTTCGGCAAAAGGATTCAAATTAACCAATACACGACAGATGCTGCTTCAGAGGACCCAGCCATACATTCATTCAAAGCCCATACAGTACTATCCTGTTCAATAATCGCACATATCGGATCGGGTGTGTTCGTAAATTCACACTGGAGTGCCATTTGCTCCATCTCTGCTAGGGTGAGCTGGTTAGGCTGTTTTCATGTTATCCAGAGCGTTGGTGACTGTAACTGTACTCCCGCTGGCAACAATTTAATTACGCTTTTTTTGCCAACGTTTACTGACAGCAGCCATATTCAACGGGTGTTGAGCGTTCATAAATTCATCAGTTATGCTGCGCTCTGACACACTCAGACGAGAGAGCTCCGAAATCGGAGTAGATAGCCAGAGTGAATTTACGAACGCACCCATCATTCTAGATTGCACTGTATATATAGCACAATGGAAATTGACCTAAAGTGTGCTGCATTCAGGTTCTGCCATAAATGTTCTTACAATAAAGAGGGGTATGTAAAGGTGTCATTTAAGACATTTGCAGCAAATGCTGATATCCTTCAGTCATCATAGACAAAACTAGTTGTACAACAAGGCCATTGTAAATCAAACAAATATCCTCCCTCGCCACACACTCAGCATTCAACAAATTGGGATCCTGATATTCCAGTTTCCCCATTCCCACATAGATGACTGTGCTGTACGGATGCGCGTCTTGATGATAAAACCAGCTGGCCCTGGGGGCCTATCAGTTATGAAACCACATAGGATTCATGTACAGAAACCACATAGGATTCATAACATCATGTGCCAGTAGAATGGAACAGTCCCACAATGATATAAGGCTACTTACTACTACAACAACACTACAGACAGACTAGAGTAAGACTTGGCATAGACAATCTCCTGTTTCTGCAGCCTAAAGCAGCTTGATGTAGGCTACAAGTACACCCCCTTGGACAGGATGCTAGTCAATCAGACCAAGTGTTGTATAAATAGAAAAATCTCATATTCTGAAGAATAGGAGCAGGTAGAGCTAGTGAAACATTCCTATATAGCCTAATGTTTTACTCATAAAAAGGGATACATCTATGGGGACCAGACCAGTTAATCTTTAATTAATGAATAGCTTTTGCCCAGATGTAATTTGTGTAGCTGTGCACAGGCACATCCAGTACCAGTCAAAGGTTTGGACACACCTACTCATTCAAGGGTTTTTCTTTATTTTTACTGTTTTCTACAGTGTAGAATAATAGTGAAGACATCAAAACTTTGGAATAACACATATTTAAGATTTTAGATTCTTCAAAGTAGCCACCATTTGCCTTGATGACAGCTTTGCACATTCTTGGCATTCTCTCAACCAGCTTCACCTGGAATGCTTTTCCAAGAGTCTTGAAGAAGTTCCAACATTTGCTGAGCACTTGTTGGCTGCTTTTCCTTCACTCTGCGGTCTACCTCATCCCAAACCATCTCAATTTGGTTGAGGTCGGGTGATTGTGCAGGCCAGGTGATCTGATGCAGCACTCCATCATTCTCCTTCTTGGTCAAATAGCTCTTACATAGCCTGGAGGTGTGGTGGGTCATTGTCCTGTTGAAAAACAAATGATAGTCCCACTAAGCGCAAATCAGATGGGATGTCATATCGCTGCAGAATTCTGTGGTAGCCATGCTGGTTCAGTGTGCCTTGAATTCTAAATCAATTCTGACAGTGTCACCAAGTTCCCCCACACCATCACACCTCCTCCTCCATGCTTCACAGTGGGAACCACACATGCAGAGATCATCCATTCACCTACTCTGTATCTCACAAAGACACAGCGGTTGGAACCAAAAATCTCAAACTTGGACTCATCAGACCAAAGGACAGATTTCCACCGGTCTAATGTCCATAGCTCATGTTTTTTGGTCCAAGCAAGTCTCTTCTTCTTATCGGTGTCCTTTAGTAGTGGTTTCTTTGCAGCAATTCGACCATGAAGGCCTGATTCTCACAGTCTCCTCTGAACAGTTGATGCTGAGATGTGTCTGTTACTTGAACTCTGTGAAGTATTTATTTCTCTTAACAGGAAAAGAAAACATCAGCAGATTCACTGGGAATACATTACATAGTTGGAGAAGCAATTCTCCAAGCCGCAGCTTCCTACTAATTGTCAAACATAGACAACTGATACATTATACTGGTTGTTGGGGTGGGATTTGCATGGGGTGGCTTCAGAATTTATTTGGGTATCCATCATTTCTTCCCCATTGGTAGGAAGAAGTTTGGTCCAAATCAGATGTTGGGTACTGTATTTACTGAATATTATCTGAATCCTATAAATTAAAATGCAATAAATGTAATTAATATTAGCTTAATTTCTCAGAGACCAAATGTTATTTTAACAAAATAACTACAGAAACAGAAACTAACTACAGAAACAATTTTTAAATAATCTGATATGGTGGGTGTCATGGCTTGCTGAAATGACATGGAAAGACAACAGAAAAAAGAACAACAAACATTGCATTGAAGTTGACTAAACAAGTAGCAGAAAGACAAGATGTGGGAATTTAAACAAGGTGCAGGACTAGGCATACACAGTCAACGTATTCCCTGTACTACTACACATTCATTGTCATGTATTTCTGTGGATTTCTCCACAAATTAGGTGCAATTGTTGGGTGTGGTTTTGGTGTGTAACGGGTGTTCACCGCGGTCACTCACCCAGCTGGGTAAGCCACTAGTCCGGAGCGAGGGTCGCAGGCCAAAGCACGGTTCCCAAATGCTGTGATCCCCAGCACCTTCTCTAATGTGACCTGAAAAATAAATAACACAAAGCTTATTACATCTCCACAATAAAATGAATGGAAACACACATTACATTACACCATGTACAGTGCCTTGCAAAAGTATTCGGCCCCCTTGAACTTTGCAACCTTTTGCCACATTTCAGGCTTCAAACATAAAGATATAAAACTGTATTTTTTTGTGAAGAATCAACAACAAGTGGGACACAATCATGAAGTGGAACGACATTTATTGGATATTTCAAACTTTTTTAACAAATCAAAAACTGAAAAATTGGGCGTGCAAAATTATTCAGCCCCTTTACTTTCAGTGCAGCAAACTCTCTCCAGAAGTTCAGTGAGGATCTCTGAATGATCCAATGTTGACCTAAATGACTAATGATGATAAATACAATCCACCTGTGTGTAATCAAGTCTCCGTATAAATGCACATGCACTGTGATAGTCTCAGAGGTCCGTCAAAAGCGCAGAGAGCATCATGAAGAACAAGGAACACACCAGGCAGGTCCGAGATACTGTTGTGAAGAAGTTTAAAGCCGGATTTGGATACAAAAAGATTTCCCAAGCTTTAAACATCCCAAGGAGCACTGTGCAAGCGATAATATTGAAATGGAAGGAGTATCAGACCACTGCAAATCTGCCAAGACCTGGCCGTCCCTCTAAACTTTCAGCTCATACAAGGAGAAGACTGATCAGAGATGCAGCCAAGAGGCCCATGATCACTCTGGATGAACTGCAGAGATCTACAGCTGAGGTGGGAGACTCTGTCCATAGGACAACAATCAGTCTTATATTGCACAAATCTGGCCTGTATGGAAAAGTGGCAAGAAGAAAGCCATTTCTTAAAGATATCCATAAAAAGTGTCGTTTAAAGTTTGCCACAAGCCACCTGGGAGACACACCAAACATGTGGAAGAAGGTGCTCTGGTCAGATGAAACCAAAATTGAACTTTTTGGCAACCATGCAAAACGTTATGTTTGGCGTAAAAGCAACACAGCTCATCACACTGAACACACCATCCCCACTGTCAAACATGGTGGTGGCAGCATCATGGTTTGGGCCTGCTTTTCTTCAGCAGGGACAGGGAAGATGGTTAAAATTGATGGGAAGATGGATGGAGCCAAATACAGGACCATTCTGGAAGAAAACCTGATGGAGTCTGCAAAAGACCTGAGACTGGGACGGAGATTTGTCTTCCAACAAGGCAATGATCCAAAACATAAAGCAAAATCTACACTGGAATGGTTCAAAAATAAACATATCCAGGTGTTAGAATGGCCAAGTCAAAGTCTAGACCTGAATCCAATCGAGAATCTGTGGAAAGAACTGAAAACTGCTGTTCACAAATGCTCTCCATCCAACCTCACTGAGCTCGAGCTGTTTTGCAAGGAGGAATGGGAAAAAAGTTCAGTCTCTCGATGTGCAAAACTGATAGAGACATACCCCAAGCGACTTAGCTGTAATCGCAGCAAAAGGTGGCGCTACAAAGTATTAACTTAAGGGGGCTGAATAATTTTGCACGCCCAATTTTTCAGTTTTTGATTTGTTAAAAAAGTTTGAAATATCCAATAAATGTCGTTCCACTTCATGATTGTGTCCCACTTGTTGTTGATTCTTCACAAAAAAATACAGTTTTATATCTTTATGTTTGAAGCCTGAAATGTGGCAAAAGGTCGCAAAGTTCAAGGGGGCCGAATACTTTCGCAAGGCACTGTAGTTAAATAATTCATACACAAACTACAGACCAAATGTGTGGTATTTTGCTAAATAAAAGCAGGTGTTCCTAATGTTTTGTACACGCATAATGATTTGCATGTCATTGTGGCAGTATGGGGAAAACACTGCATGAAACCATCTTTACTCTTCAGATGTAAAACACACATCCTCCCTCACACACTCTCTCTCTGTCTCCTCCTCTCACATAAACACACATACCATTGTCTCTCCCACAAGCACATACACACACTGTTCCCAACTTTAAAAACGTTGGGCACCAAACAGAATGTAATGAGCACCAGAAAGAGAGAGATTGTTTTTTTATAGCTTAGGCTTACATTACATGCTGACCACACCACTCGGGTCGTATGTGTAGCAAAATAAAAGTACAAATACATGCATTTCAAACATTGTACCCACACTGCTCGCACGCGTCAACGAGGTGCTAAAACAGAACTTGGTTCTACTTGTGACGCTTAACACGCTGCAAGTCCTGCCTCTCCTCATTGGTTTTTAGGAGCATATACCAACGTAGGTGATTGAAAGATTAACTGAGGCCCACACTGCAGTCAAGTCGGTAGTGGTAATGCACCTTAAAGTTGGTTGCCAACCACCATATAAAGTCCAAAGAAGAAGAAGAAGAAGCCTGAATCAACATGCGCGTGGTAGCAGACCCTTTTCCTTTCTTCCAGTGCCAATCAAATTTGCCTCGATCTAATGTCAAGTTACCGGGTTGCTAGCTAGCTAGATAACATGACTGAACGGCGTTGTTTGTTTTCAAACCAATAATTAGCGTCCAGGTATTAATAAGGTAGCTCCGGTTGTATGGGTCATTGTCACAAGAATTATGTTCTCAATGTTTATAAACCAATTCAATTAAACTACTCAGTCTGCTAAATCAGGATTTGTAAGATACTGATTGAAATGAAAACAGACAGAGGCCCAGTCTACAGTAGTCATTCACAGGGACATTCTAAAGTCAAGAATACAAAACAATTCATTTTATACTGGCTTCTCACGCCCACACATCCATACACACACACATTCACACTAACATTAGAACACAATGCCCTGCTACGCACACACATTCACACTAACATTAGCACACACATCCATACGCACACACATTCACACTAACATTAGCACACACATCCATACGCACACACATTCACACTAACATTAGCACGCAATGTCCTGCTACACACACACATTCACACTAACATTAGCACACACATCCATACGCACACACATTCACACTAACATTAGCACACAATGCCCTGCTATGCACACACATTCACACTAACAGTAGCACACAATGTCCTGCTATGCACACACATTCACACTAACATTAGCACACAATGCCCTGCTATGCACACACATTCACACTAACATTAGCACACAATGCCCTGCTATGCACACACATTCACACTAACATTAGCACACACATCCATACGCACACACATTCACACTAACATTAGCACGCAATGCCCTGCTACGCACACACATTCACACTAACAGAAGGGATCCTACGCACATACTGTCTCACTACCCAGCCGACAGAGATTAGGGAGACCTTGAGACGTACTCCCCGTTCTCTCCCAAATCTCTAGTCAGGTCGGCGCCGAAGTTTGCTCAGACAGTCTGTCTTTAAAATACCATAAAGATAAACATTAGCTATATTGTTTGGCCCTAATTCTGACTAGAACTACACATTTATTGATTATAATTTTATACATTCTAATCAATTCCATACAATTATATGGTTTCAGGGTGGAATATTCTAATAATTCAATTAACAGATAAATCGCATTGACAGTCATATTTTCTTAACCATTTGAGCTAGAGACGAGATGTTTTCTTTGCTGTAAAGCACGCATGCTTGTCGCGAAACTGGTTTTCCTCCCTGGCACTGCAGCGTGACAACAAACTTAGATTGGCCTGTGCTCTTGGTTATATCAGGTCAATGTACCAACTTTGCTCGCTCTGTGTGCTGCTCCAATGTACAAATGTAATAACAGAAGACTAATCTGGGTCTGCATCCCCGCTCGCTATCACGGCTAAATTCTATTTTAAAAACTGATGAAGGAATAGGGGAACAAGCACCAGAGGGTAGATCGGTAGGGCCGAAACATTTAGTAGTATCCTCTGAAACTGTACTGTAGTATTCTAACCCTAACTCCAAAGCAATACATTTTTGGTCCAATACAAATCCAATACAACACATTATTGAGTACCGCTCTCCATATTTTCAAGCACAGTGGTGGCTGCATCATGTTATGGGTAGGCTTGCAAGCGTTAAGGACTGGGGGTCTATGGACCAAAGATATATGGAATGGTCAAAATAAGTGCACTATGTGAGGGAAACGGGTGTCATTTGGGATCCATCCACTAATGCTACTATAGGTTCAAGGCTACATACAGTGAGTAATCTTCTAGAGCTCCACTCACTGCCTTAGAAATAAATCAGCCCCAGGATAACAAGAAAATCCACTCCTTACTTCCCTCGTACTCAAACAAAAGCGGCATATTCCTTTGTCTGACTCCCTACTCCAGAGTGCTTCACACTAAGCCAGTAGGCTGTCTGCAAAAGCTTTCCATCACCTCTTATTAGCCTACACCCTAAGAAAACAAATTAATGAAGCTCACTTCAATAATAAAACAACCACAGCAAGGCTGATGATGACTCACATTATGTATATATCATTAAGCAAAACTAAATACAGACAATAGGAAGAAGTAGCATGACTTCAACACATCCAGGCTGTGGAAGGACTATTTGACCAAGGAGAGTGATGGAGTGCTATATCGGATGACCTGGCCTCCACAATCACCCGACCTCAACCCAATTGAGATGGTTTGGGATGAGTTGGACCGCAGAGTGAAGGAAAAGCAGCAAGTGCTCAGCATATGTGGGAACTCCTTCAACACTGTTGGAAAAGGATTCCTCATGAAGCTAGTTGAGAGAATGCCAAGAGTGTGCAAAGCTGCCATCAAGTCAAAGGATGGCAACTTTAAATAATCTAAAATGTAAAATATATATTGATTTGTTTAACACCTTTTTGGTTACTACATGATTCCATGTGTTATTTCATAGTTTTGATGTCTTCACTATTATTCTACAATGTAAAAAAAATAAAGAAAAACATCATGGTGTACAAGACACCTTTCTGATTTGCGCCTGTCTGAGTGGACTAATCCATTGTGGAGACCGCGGGGATGGCTCAGTGCTACTGAAATTGTATATGGTTATATTACATAAGAACATTGTTGCAACACTAATAAAAATAATATTATTTTATAACAAATGCGCTTTCTCCCGCGTTGGATAGTGGTCGCTGTCCGCGGTTCTGAAACACATCAGTGTGCTTTTGAATTGGTGCCTTTTCCTAGACCATGTTGCTATGTGCATAATAGCAAAGTTAACCAGCATATTGGGGTTGAGAACAATGCGGCGGAGGCAGCAGCAGAATGAGGAGACTAGAAAACAACCCGTGCCTTATTGTCTAAGAAAAGTGAGTAGAGAGGAAACCAAAAGTTAATAATCAATAGCCTAACTGCTGTTGTGCCTGGCTTTATAAATCATCCATATACACTACCGTTCAAAAGCTTGGGGTCACTTAGAAATGTCTTTGTTTTTGAAAGAAAAGTGCATTTTTTGTCCATTAAAATAACATCAAATTGATCAGAAATACAGTGTAGACATTGTTAATGTTGTGAATAACTATTGTAGCTGGATTTTTCATGGAATATCTACATAGGCGTACAGAAGCCCATTATCAGCAACCATCACTCCTATGTTCCAATGGCACGTTGTGTTAACTAATCCAAGTTTATCATTTTAAAAGGCTGATTGATCATTAGAAAACCCTTTTGCAATTATGTTAGCACAGCTGAAAACGGTTGTTCTGATTAAAGAAGCAGTAAAACTGTCCTTATTTAGACTAGTTGAGTATCTGGAGCATCAGAATTTGTAGGTTCGATTAGAGGCTCAAAATGGCTAGAAGCAAAGTACTTTCTTCTGAGTCTATTCTTCCTCAGTCTATTCTTGTTCTGAGAAATGAAGGCTATTCCATGGGAGAAATTGTCAAGAAACTGAAGATCCTGCGGTGCACTACTCCCTTCACAAAACGCAAACTGGCTCTAACCATAACTGGCTCTAACTGGCTCTAACCATAATAGAAAGAGGAGTGGGAGGCCCCGGTGCACAACTGAGCTAGAGGACAAGTACATTAGAGTGTCTAGTTTGAGAAACAGACGCCTCACAAGTCCTCAACACCAGTCTCAATGTCAACAGTGAAGAAGCGACTCTGGAATGCTAGCCTTCTAGGCAGAGTTGCAGAGAAAAAGACATATCTCAGACTGGCCAATTAAAATAAAAGATTAAGATGGGAAAAGAACACAGACACTGGACAGAGGAAGATTGGAAATAAGTGTTATGGACAGACAAATCTAAGTTTGAGGTGTTCGGATCACAAAGAAGAACAACCGTGAGACGCAGAAAAAATGAAAAGATGCTGGAGGAGTGCTTGACGCCATCTGTCAATAATGGTGGAGGCAATGTGATGGTCTGGGGGTGCTTTGATGGTGGTAAAGTGGGAGATTTGTACAGGGTAAAAGGGATCTTTAAGAAGGAAGGCAATCACTCCATTTTGCAACGCCATGCCATACCCTATGGACGGCACTTAATTGGAGCCAATTTCCTCTTGATCTGTTTCACCTGTCGTTGTGATTGTCTCCATCCCCCTCCAGGTGTCGCCCATCTTCCCCATTATCCCCTGTGTATGTATTCCTATGTTCTCTGTTTGTCTGTTGCCAGTTTGTTTTGTTCGTCAAGCCTACCAGCGTTTTCTCCCTTGCTCCTGTCCTTGCTATAGTTCCTGTTTCCCGGTTTTGACCATTCCTGCCTGCCCTGACACTGAGCCTGCCTGCCGTCCTGTACCTTTGCCCCACCTATCTGGATTACTGACCTCTGCCTCACCTGACCCTGAGCCTGCCTGACGTCCTGTACCTTTGCCCCACCTATCTGGATTACTGACCTCTGCCTGACCTGACCCTGAGCCTGCTTGCCGTCCTGTACCTTCGCCCCACCTATCTGGATTACTGACTTTTGCCTGCCCTTGACCTGTCCTTTTGCCTGTCCCTGTTCGAATAATAAACTTTTGTTATTTCGACACTGTCTGCACCTGGGTCTTACCTTAAGCATGGTACCTACAACAGGACAATGACTCAAAGCACAGCTCCAAACTATGCAAGAACTATTTAGGGAAGAAGCAGTCAGCTGGTATTCTGTCTAATGGAGTGGCCAGCACAGTCACCTGATCTCAACCCTATTGAGCTGTTGTTGGAGCAACTTGACCATATGGTATGTAAGAAGTGCCCATCAAGCCAATACAACTTGTGGGAGGTGCTTCAGGAAGCGTGGGGTGAAATCTCTTCAGATTACCTCAACAAATTGACAACTAGAATGCCAAAGGTCTGCAAGGCTGTAATTGCTGCAAATGGAGGATTCTTTGATGAAAGCAAAGTTTGAAGGACACTATTATTTAAATTAAAAATCATTATTTATCACCTTGTCAACATATTGACTATATTTCCTATTCATTTTGCAACTAATTTCATGTATGTTTTCATGGAAAACAAGGACATCTCTAAGTGATCCCAAACATTTGAACGGTAGTGTATATCTACAGAAATAAGACAGATCCTGCTTCTGTTGCCTGTTTGAGTGTTAGTTTAATAGCCTACTGATTCCATGAGCACCAATTCCATTGTCAAGTAAACAATTTCACAGATTCGGCTGTTTTTAATCTTTGCTTTAATGTAATAAAGGATTTAAAAACTTGTTTGTAAAGTTAGAACAGCCTCTGATATTATTTATAATTTCTTTAGTGTTATTTACACTGTTCCAAATTGTCAGAAAAAAAAATAACGCTCCTTTTTCTTGATATCCTTCTTATTGTTATTATTACTATTAGGATCAGCATTTTAATAATAAGTCTTGTCATTCTCATTAGTAGCCTTAGTAAAGCAGCCTTGTATATCCACAATAGAGCTATAGGCCTAAGAGCACATCCTGTTAAGTCTTAATACCGTAACTTACTTAGGCCTATATTTTAATACTTACAGTATATAGGATACTGGATCAAACATTCATTCGTTCATATCATCACACAGCATCACACAGCATTTATGATTTGAAATGCAAATCAAGCATTTGTTTTAAAATTAAATAAAGCGAGCCTTGAATAATTAGCTTAAACAATAAATAAATCGTTCCATTTTGGAAATTGCATTCACGAATGAACGTGACTGGTTTTAGTCTTTGCTGTAATAAAGGATGAGCAAAAAAATGTTACATCAAACTCTCTGGTACTAGTGGTGGTCGGTACCATTTAAGATGGGGGAGGATAACTTTTTTTTAATGAGCATGGCCTTATTTCTATTACACCATATTGGATGACAGTAAATCATATTCCATTCAACCAGTTCAATGTAACATTGATAGGTTTAGGCAACAACATGATACTAGAATTTTCCCTATACCCATCATGAGGTTGCTACAACCTAGCCTATGAATGAAAGTTTACATTGTAGGTGCACAGGTCGAGATAATTTTGAGTAATCAAGGTGACAAACAGCGACACATTCAAGACTGCCGTGGGCACTCTTGCCTGCATCTACCTGATCTAGGATGTAATCATTAGTCCAACAGTTGCAAACAAGAGTTTCTATTGGACAAATTCAGGTATGTTTATCCCTGTCTCGTTGTTTGCTTCCGTTTAATTACGTTTTTCAACAGAATTGGCGCAATGAATACAACCCTGATTACACACAAACACAGCTAACTTTCATAGCAGCCACATACTAACACCTTCTCGTTTCACCTTTTCCCTTTGCTTGTGGAATTCAGTGCACAACTCACCAGCTGTCTGTGACCAGGAGAAAAAAACCTTTCCAAGCCAAACCTTCATATGATGGTCGCTTACCACTACACACAGCCTACATTGTTGTCACCATCTTATCTAATGTCAGAGTCAACATAACTACTTCAACTAACGCATTAGTAAACCAGCTACAGTCACGCAGTACAGTGTGTACAGTTACAGTGTTGGATAGCCATAGCCAGCTAGCTAACATAGCATCCCTCTCTTTTTGAGCCGGATGTTTGAGTAGGCTAAATTAACTAGCTGCATTTTATGCTAGCTAAGTAAGTGAAAAGAAAATACTACATAACAAAGCTCTCTTGCTTCTCCTTCATTTTTGAAGAAATTAATTTGTTTAAAAAGTTTTACTATTGTCTTTCTCTCTCTTTGAGTCAACTACTCAACACATGTTATGTACTTCAGTGCTATCTAGCTGTAGCTTATGCTTTCAGTACTAGATTAATTCTCTGATCCTTTGATTGAGTGGACAACATGTCAGTTCGTGCTGCAAGAGCTCTGATAGGTTGGTGGACGTCCTCCCGAAGTTGTCATAATTTCTGTGTAAGTCTATGGAAGGGGTGAGAACCGTGAGCCTCCTAGGTTTGTATTGAAGTCAATGTTGGAGGACAGAAGCTAGCTGTCCTCCAGCTACACCATGGCACTACCCTCATTGCAAAACAGTGTGTTTAAATCAATTATTTGGTGATGTAAATATATTTAATATAGTTTTATCTAAAATCTATCACTATTTTTATATTTGGTCCTATTTTTCCTCCTCTGAGGAGCCTCCACTGTCTGGTACGCTTATAATGTATTTAGTGTCATTTACATTTTTCCAAACAGTTAGAAAATTATATTGTAATCTAACAGCACCAGTTTGGGACACATAATATGCACGCAGTGCTGGCTTCTTACTTATTTTTCTAGATCTCCAGTATGTTCTACAACTAGTCAAATTCATTCCTCACATCCGACTTCCCCTTTACCTCATGAGAAACCAGTAAACATTCCCTCGTTTCGGATTTATTTGTCACGTCCTCTGCCTCTATTTTATGGTGTTCGGAGTTTGTTATAACCAATTTATTGATGTGATTACGATATGCTATAGGTCAGGCCTTATTGGTCACGTACATGTGATTCATTAATGTGTCACGTAAAGAGAGCAATGGTTGAGGGAATAAGGAATGTTTTTCCTATACAAATGAGGGATTACGGTAACAAAACTTTTCAGTCAGAAATGGCTGTAATTATACTGCAGCTTAAGCAACACAGACAAAGCGATAAACACTTTGATGTTCTGTGGTGGTCGCTGCAGCAGAGACAGCACGATAAACACTGATGTTCTGTGGTGGTCGCTGCAGCAGAGACAGCACGATAAACACTGATGTTCTGTGGTGGTCGCTGCAGCAGAGACAGCACGATAAACACTGATGTTCTGTGGTGGTCGCTGCAGCAGAGACAGCACGATAAACACTGATGTTCTGTGGTGGTCGCTGCAGCAGAGACAGCACGATAAACACTGATGTTCTGTGGTGGTCGCTGCAGCAGAGACAGCACGATAAACACTGATGTTCTGTGGTGGTCACTGCAGCAGAGACAGCACGATAAACACTGATGTTCTGTGGTGGTCACTGCTGCAGAGACAGCACGATAAACACTGATGTTCTGTGGTGGTCGCTGCAACAGAGAGGAGAGAGACACAACAGGTGCTAGTCACACAGTCACTCAATGTCTTTTTTTTGTAACACGTAATAAGTCTGAGCCAGGCCAGGCCCAATCAAATCAATTACTGGTCGGACACTCTCTCGTCATTTGTGTGTCTTAATTATGTAATCCAACAGTGTGCTTAAAGCATCAGACAAGCTCAGTGTACATAGTTGATTTGTCTATATATGGAAAAATACACGTTTTGACATTTCTACCAATCGATTGGTTGAAAGAACAGGCGACTCTTGGTCGACCAATATTTATTTTAGTTGGAAACAGCCCTAAATTAATTAAATGACTATCCGGATTACCTGCATTGATCCTTTTTAGAGGTTGACCGATTAATTGGCATGGCCGATTAATTAGGTCCGATTTCAAGTTTTCATAACAATCGGCAATCAGCCTTTTTGGACGCTGATGAGGGCCGATTACATTGCAATCCACGAGGAGACTGTTTGGTAGGCTGACCACCTGTTACACAAAAGGACCTGTGGGTAAGTTGCAAGCTAGCATTAAACTTAACTTGTAAAAAACAACAAATCTTAACATAATCACGAGTTAACTAAACATGGTTGATGATATTACCAGGATAACTAGCTTGTCCTGCGTTGCATATAATCAATGAGGTGCCTGTTAATTTGTCATCAAATCACAGTCTACTTCAACTTTGCCAAACGGGTGACAATTTAACAAAAGCGCATTCGTGAAAAAAGCACAATCGTTGCACAAATGTACCTCACCATAAACATCAATGCCTTTCTTAAAATCAATACACAGAAGTATTATTTTTAAAACCTGCATATTTAGTTAAAAGAAATGCATGTTAGCAGGCAATATTAACTAGAGAAATTGTCACTTCTCTTGCGTTCACAGTGCAAGCAGAGTCAGGGTATATGCAGCAGTTTGGGCCGCCTGGCTCGTTGTAAACTATGTGAAGACCATTTTTTCCTAACAAAGACCGTAATTAATTTGCCAGAATTTTACATAATTATTACATAACATTGAAGGTTGTGCAATGTAACAGCAATATTTAGACTTAGGGATGCCACCCGTTAGATAAAATACGTAATGGTTCCGTATTTCACTGAAAGAATAAATGTTTTGTTTTCGAAATTATAGTTTCATGATTTTACCATATTAATGACCAAAGGCTCGCATTTGTGTGTTTATTATATTATAATTAAGTCTATGATTTGATATTTGATATAGCAGTCTGACTGAGTGGTGGTAGGCAGCAGCAGGCTCGTAAACATTCATTCGAACAGCACTTTACTGCGTTTGCCATCAGCTCTTCTCAATGCTTGAACCATAACGCTGTTTATGACTTCAAGCCTATCAACTCCCATGATTAGGCTGGCAATACTAAAGTGCCTATAAGAACATCCAATAGTCAAAGTTATATGAAATACAAATGGTATAGAGAGAAATAGTCGACGCGTCATAATTCCTATAATAATGACAACCTAAAACTTCTTGACTGGGAATATTGAAGACTCATGTTAAAAAGGAACCACCAGCTTTCATATGTTCTCATGTTCTGAGCAAGTAACTTAAACATTAGCTTTTTTACATGGCACACATTGCACTTTCACTTTCTTCTCCAACAGTGTTTTTGCATTATTTAAACCAAATTGAACATGTTTCCTTATTTATTTGAGACTAAATTGGTTTTATGTATTATATTAAGTTAAAATAAACGTGTTCATTGTTCATTCAGCATTGTTGTAATTGTCATTATTACTTACATATATACAGTATATCACAAAAGTGAGTAAACCCCTCACATTTTTGTAAATATTTGAGTATATATTTTCATGTGACAACACTGAAGAAATGACACTTTGCTACAATGTAAAGTAGTGCGTGTACAGCTTGTACGGTATAACAGTGTAAATTTGCTGTCCCCTCAAAATAACTCGAAACACAGCCATTAATGTCTAAACCGCTGGCAACAAAAGTGAGTACACCCCTAAGTGAAAATGTCCAAATTGGGCCCAAAGTGTCAATATTTTGTGTGGCCACCATCAGTTTCCAGCACTGCCTTAACCCTCTTGGGCATGGAGTTCTGCAGAGCTTCACATGTTGCCACTGGAGTCCTCTTCCACTCCTCCATGACGACATCACGGAGCTGGTGGATGTTAGAGACCTTGCACTCCTCCACCTTCCGTTTGAGGATGCCCCACAGATGCTCAATAGGGTTTAGGTCTGGAGACATGCTTGGCCAGTCCAGCACCTTTACTCTCAGCTTCTTTAGCAAGGCAATGGTCATATTGGAGGTGTTTTGGGGGTCGTTATCATGTTGGAATACTGCCCTGCGGCCCAGTCTCCGAAGGGAGGGGATCATGCTCTGCTTCAGTATGTCACATACTACAACTGTAGCTCCCCAGTGTCGGCAGCACTCATGCAGCCCCAGACCATGACACTCCCGTGGTCGACCATGGCGAGGCCTGTTCTGAGTGGAACCTGTCCAGTTAAACCGTTGTATGGTCTTGGCCACCGTGCTGCAGCTCAGTTTCAGGGTCTTGGCAATCTTCTTATAGCCCAGGCCATCTTTATGTAGAGCAACAATTCTTTTTTTCAGATCCTCAGAGAGTTCTTTGCCATGAGGAGCCATGTTGAACTTCCAGTGACCAGTCAGTATGAGGGAGGGTGAGAGCGATGACAGCAAATTTAACACACCTGCTCCCCATTCACACCTGAGACCTTGTAACACTAACGAGTCACATGACACCTGGGAGGGAAAATGGCTAATTGGGCCCAATTTGGACATTTTCACTTAGGGGTGTACTCACTTTTGTTGCCAACGGTTTAGACATTAATGGCTGTGTGTCGAGTTATTTTGAAGGGACAGCAAATTTACACTATTATACCGTACAAGCTGTACACGCACTACTTTACATTGTAGCAAAGTGTCATTTCTTCAGTGTTGTCACATGAAAAGATATACTCAAATATTTACAAAAATGTGAGGGGTGTACTCACTTTTGTGATATACTGTATATATAAAAAATATCGGTAGATTAATCGCTATCGGCTTTTTTTGGTCCTCCAATAATCGGTATGGTGTTGAAAAATCATAAATCAGTCGACCTCTATAATCTTTTTTTAACTAACTTCGTTGCACTGACTATGCAAACACACTGGTCTCTACCCACACACACTTACACCCCAACACACACACACTGCTGTTACTGCTCCACATATGCTACTGCTACAGCTCAGTCTCTTATCTATTCTGTTGCCTAGTCACTTTACCCCTACATACTGTGCCTTCGGAAAGAATTCAGACCCCTTGACTTTTTCCACATTTTGTTAGGTTACAGCCTTCTTCTAAAATGGAATAAATAGTTTTTTTTCTCATCAATCTACACACAATACCCCATAATGACAAAGCAAAAACTGTTTTTTAGAAATGTTTGCTAATTTATTACAAATAAAAAACTTTAATATCATATTTAAATAAGTATTCAGACCCTTTACTCAGTACATTGTTGAAGCACCTTTGGCAGCGATTACAGCCTCGAGTCTTCTGGGGTGTGATGCCAAAAGCTTGGCACAACTGTATTTGGGGAGTTTCTCTCATTCTTCTCTGCAGATTCTCTCAAGCTCTGTCAGGTTGGATGGGGAGCGTTGCTGCACAGCTATTTTCAGGTCTCTCCAGAGATGTTTGATCGGGTTCAAGTCCAGGCTCTGGCTGGGCCACTCAAGGACATTCAGAGACTTGTCCCGATGCCACTCCTGCATTGTCTTGGCTGTGTGCTTTGGGTTATTGTCCTGTTGGAAGGTGAACCTTCACTCTCAGTCTGAGGTGCTCTGGAGATGGTTTTCATCAAGGATCTCTCTGCACTTTGCTCCGTTCATCTTTGCCTCGATCCTGACTAGTCTCCCAGGCCTTGCCGCTGAAAAACATCCCCACAGCATGATACTGCCACCACCATGCTTCACCGTAGGGATGGTGTCAGGTTTCCTCCAGAAGTGACACTTGTCATTCTGGCCAATGAGTTCAATCTTGGTTTCATCAGACCAGAGATCCTTGTTTCTCATGATCTGCGAGTCTTTAGGTGCCTTTTGGGAAACTCCAAGCGGGCTGTCATGTGCCTTTTAATGAGGAGTGGCTTCCGTCTGGCCACTCTACCATAAAAGCATGATTGGTGGAGTGCTGCAGAGATGGTTGTCCTTCTGGAAGGTTATCTCCCATCTCCACAGAGGAACTCTAGAGCTCTGTCAGAGTGACCATCGAGTTCTTGGTCACCCCCCTGACCAAGGCCCTTCTCCCCCGATTGCTCCGTTTGGCCAGGAGGCCATCTCTAGGAAGAGTCTTGGTGGTTCAAAACTTCTTCCATTTAAGAATGATGGAAGCCACTGTGTTCTTGGGGACCTTCAACGCTGCAGAAATTGTTTGGTACCCTTCCCCAGATCTGTGCCTCGACACAATCCTGTCTCGATGCTCTACTGACAATTCCTTCGACCTCTTACCTTGGTTTTTGCTCTGACATGCACAGTCAACTATGGGACCTTATATAGACAGGTGTGTGCCTTTCCAAATCATGTCCAATCAATTGAATTTACCACAGGTGGCCTCCAATCAAGTTGTGGAAACATCTCAAGGATGATCAATGGAAACAGGATGCACCTGAACTCAATTTCGATTGTCATAGCAAAGGATCTGAATACTTATTTAAATAAGGTATTTCATTATTATTATTATTATACATTTTTAAACATTTCTGAAAACACACTTTGTCATTATGGGGTATTTTGTGTAGATTGCTGAGGATTTGTATTTACTTAGACGTTTCCACTTCCCAATAACAGCACTTACAGTTGACCGGTGCAGCTTTGAAATGTTACACACTGACTTGTTGGAAATCCCTTGGTGGCATCCTATGACAGTGCCACGTTGAATGTCACTGAGCTCTTCAGTAAGGCCATTCTACTGCCAATGTTTGTTTATGGAAATTGCATGGCTGTGTGCTCGATTTTATACACCTGTCGGCAACAGGTGTGGCTGAAATAGCCAAATCCACTCATTTGAAAGGCCGTCCACACATTTTTGTATATATAGTGTAGCTACCTAAATTACCTCGCACCCTTGCACATCGATTCAACAGTGTTACTCTCTATATAGTCATGTTATTTTGACTCTTCATTGTTATTCACTGTTTATTTAGTCCTCGTGTCAGTATTTATTGGCTACCCGGTGGTCTACACCTGCTGTATGTTTCAAATTACATTTTATTTGGAAAGGACCAGTAAGTAAGCATTTCACTGTTAGTCTACACCTACAAATAAAATGGTCTTTACTATACATGAAACCTTGTCATATTGATTACATTCTTGGACTTAAACTTCAAATGTACAGTATTATTGTCACAGATGGAGATTTAGCCAACAAACAATCAAACTGGACAGTTCTATCTCAATCTCTTCATTTAAAGACTCAATCATGGACACTTACTGACAGTTGTGGCTGCTTTGCATGATGTATTGTTGTTTCTACCTTCTTGCTGTTGCCTGTGCCCAATAATGTGTGTGCCATGTTTTGTGCTGCTGCCATGTTGTGATGCTGCCATGTTGTGTTGCTACCATATTGTTGTCATGTTGTGTTGCTACCATGTTATGTTGTCCTAGGTCTCTCTTTATGTAGTGTTGTTTATGTAGTCCATATTTTTATTTTAAATATATATATTTTAATCTCAGCCCCCGTCCCAGCAGGAGGCCTTTTGCCTTTTTGTAGGCCGTCATTGTAACTGACTTGCCTAGATAAATAAAGGTTCAATAAAATACATAAAAAATGTTATCAACTTAACTGGGCTAAGGTTTTTTTTCTTTATTGCTTTGTAGGGGGTTCAGTCAGGCACACGTCACGTGTGTGCCTTTGTGAGAGAGAAAACACAGGCAGCTTGTAGCCTACATGTGAATGGAAGGATCACAGCTGTCTGTGAGAGGTAGGTGTCACATGCCATGTGTGTCACATGCCATTTTCTCACGTCAACACTAAAGGAGCAACACTAGGGAACAGTTCTCCTATATAATCAACTTACAGTTGCAAATATCCTAGCCTTTGTCCATAGGAATCACTGTAACTGCAATTGGGACAGTAATATACTAGTTGTAACCAATTACTTCAAGATGAAGATATATGGAGTTAACTGCAGGACTAGGCTACTATGAGGGATGAGGATTAATGCTACGAACAACCTCCATGGGGTTGTTCTGCAAGGGGGAATAAGCCTGCATGCAATGTTCATGTTTTTGGTTTATAATCAGTGACACACTTTCCTAAATATGTAATGTTTCTGGACACTATGAGGAGCCAGACAATTATTTCCACATTGCAAAGCAATGTGCTGATCATTTAATTTTACCTGTAGATTAACGCTATTTCAATTAGGCCTATATAAACATTATCGTGATATTGCGTGGAAGGTCGCTCGTTGTGTTTGATAGCAAACCTACAAGCTGGTTATAATGGTCTACTACTGATCCTATCCACGCCGGATACATACCTTGTTACTGAGATTCTCTTTATGGTTCCGATCTTTATTCCTTCTCAATTTGATAGATGGCGAGCGGAGAAGATTTTTGATCCGACTCTTTATTGTGGAACCCTCCACCGTCATCATGAAATCTAAATTCTGACTGATCTCAGACATCGGTTGATAGAACTAGTACATGAAATCTGGGAACCAGTGGTGATAGCCAGACTAAACCAAATGTTGTTCAGCAAAATAAATACAAAGATCAAATAAACGTTAATTTGCTGTCATGCTTCCTTCTGGTTCAATGCGTTGCGTGTTATGTTGGCATGATGTGTGCGGTTCCCGTTCATTACATGCCCTGGTCTGCCTGGAAAGCTTTTCTACATGATCCGTCCTTCTTGCATTACATTCTGATCCACTGGGAGAGATATTTCTCTGGATGCATTTGGAAAAATTGTCCATGTTCCCAGATTGTCAGCAGTAGTAGCTAGCTACTTCGATGGTCGGGTTCCTGAAGACTGTCAGTCACCCCGCGGCTCCTCGTCTTGTGTCATTGCGTCCTCCGCGATGAGAACTGCCATTGGTGAAACTGGATCTGCGGCACAATACCAGTTCTTGGTTAGCTACTGCAGCTAGCCAAGCTTTCTGCCAATGTCCCAGCTGTCACTTTCGTCCCCACATTGGGCAAGAAAGATACTGCCGTTAGCTAAACCACATGCTAAAGAAGAATATGCCCAGTGCTATTGCCTACATGCCATTCAACAACGTTAGCAAGCTAGCTAGGTACTGTAGGCTAACGTTGTGCATAGCCCCCAAGCACTGTCAGTGACATGCCAGCTAGCTAGCTACCTTGCCGCTTCTATCAATCTTTGTCTGTTTATTCCATGCAGGGTTGAATGACAACCGCTTGCGACACTTATATCTGTATTTTACTTTCCCGTTGTTGAAGAAGTTTTGGGCAGGACTGTCCGGGCAGACCTCAGTCTCGCCTCGTAGCAAGCGTCAACATTTGACAGTCATCTGTTGATTACTTTGGAAAAGCATTCTGACCCAGATCTCACCAGCAGCAGCTCACCAAGTCAATGTCGCCATCTAGTGGTTGAAATTGTCCCACTCCATTTCATGTGCAGCTCGTCCCTTTAACAGCAAATTGGTTTTAGTACTCTACACTCGAATGCACAATTTGAAAGAAAACATTTGTTGAAAGCCGCTTTTTATTAATTTATATGTAAACAGAGAATTCTAGTCGCATTGTAAAACTTTTTCGAGTTTTAAAACTTAAGAGTTTTAGTTTACTTTTTTTATACATTACTTAGACCTCAATTTAACAAACAAGGCTTTGAAATTACATTGACAATATATTACATCTTTCCCAGACACCAATGAATGCTGGTCTTCGTACCAGTCTGACAAACATTCCACTCATTGTACTCAGTGTCATGTGCCAAGGGGCTAGGGGCTAGTGCTATCCGGGATCCTTGGGACTTCCTACGCGAAACCTCAACCGCATTTTACCGTTCAACTTCGATGGGGGGTAGGGACGTTGAGTTGCTCATTGTCTTTTACATTTGATTTATTTACCCTTTATTTAACTAGGCAAATCCTTTAAGAATAAATTATTATTTACAATGATGGCCTACCCAGGCCAAACCCGGACGACGCTGGGCCAATTGTGCGCTGCCCTATGGGACTCCCATTCACGGCTGAATGTGACACAGCCTGGATTCGAACCAGGGACTCTAGTGACACCACTTGAGATGCATGCCTTAAACCACTGCGCCACTCGGGAGCCCAAAATTATTGCCTGCCGAAACCCGGGATCGAACCAGGGACCTTTAGATCTTCAGTCTAACGCTCTCCCAACTGAGCTATTTCGGCTGGTTGTCAGAACTCTCATTAAATTGTGTCCATAACACGTGGAGACACGGCCATATCATTTGAATTATAACAGTGTCAAAATCCAAAATGTTGCTGTTGGCTAGGAACGTTAATACGTTTTGTAGTTGGTATATGTTGGTATATATTTAGTTTCAGAATTTAGACCCTAGACGCGAGCTAGCCATTTTTGACAGATAGCACATTTTGACTTTGACTGTGGTAACTAGTGGAAACGGTTTCGCCTTGACATAAATAAAACGGTTGCTGGGGAAAATAACTGACTAGTTCCAATAGTTGCGTAACCTTTGGAATGAAGGACAGCTGTGAGGTTAATCAAGTCAGATCTCCTTGAGCTCTTTTTCAATCGCTTTGGTGCCATTTTCACAAGTATTCGGTGAATTTTAAAAACTTAGTACAAAACTCCTTGTAACACATTCGGTCTTGCATTCAAAACCTTTCATTGTGCATTCATTTTGATTGGAGACATCTTTCACCACATACAGTAACCATTGATACAAAATATAACTTCACTGTTGAAATATAACAAACATTGGTTTAAATCACCAAAACACAACATTATGATTTCTTCTCAATGTAGTTGGTTTTAACAACCCATTAATCCAATGGCAAAAAAAATGCAAGATACATGTTGAAGGGCTGACAGTAATATGCTACAGTACTGTAAGTCACAGTACATTGCACTGTTTTCACAGGCTATTCACTTGCACTACCCATCAAAATTGACTGAAAATCAAATGTCCATTTTTTTCTATCCCATGTGCGGGCAAACAAGGTGTGCAGACATCTTCCACAATCATATGGTAACCATGTATTGCGTTTTAAAGTATCGTAATGTTCTTGTGTGGCTCAGTTGTGAATGACACTAGTAACAACAGGGTTTGATTTTAAGCATTTACTGTAGTCACTTTGGATGAAAGAATCTGCTACATAAATGGCAGGGAACATAGTATACTCCTGGCCAATGCAATTTTACTGTAGTAAAGCAGTGTGAAAAAACCCCAACGCCAATAAGAAGAGACTTGCTTAGGCCAAGAAACATGAGAAATGGACATTAGACCGGTGGAAATCTGTCATTTGGTCTGATGAGTCCAAATTTGAATTTTTGGTTCCAACCGCAGGGTCTTTGTATGAAACATAGTAGGTGAACGGGTGATCTCCACATGTGTGGTCCCACCGTGAAGCATGGAGGTGGTGGTGTGATGGTGCTTTGCTGGTGACATGGTCTGTGATTTATTTAGAATTCAAGGCACACTTAGCAATGCTGGTTATCATTTGTTTTTCACCTCCAGACTGTGTAAGGACTATTTGGCCAAGGAAAAGCAGCCTTCAAGTACTCAGCATATGTTGGAACTCCTTCAAGACTGTTGGAAAAGCATTCCAGGTAAAGCTGGTTGAGAGAATGCCAAGAGTGTGCAAAGCGGTCATCAAGGCAAAGGGTGGCTACTTTGAAGAACCTAAAATATATTTTGATATGTTTAAAAACATTTTTGGTTACTACATGATTACTACATGATTCCATTCCATTTACTTGCTATATTGTATTTACTTCACCACCATGACCTTTTTTTTGTTGCCTTTACCTCCCTTATCTCACCTCATTTGCTCACATCGTATATAGACTTGTTTATACTGTATTATTGACTGTATGTTTGTTTTACTCCATGTGTAACTCTGTGTTGTTGTATGTGTTGAACTGCTTTGCTTTATCTTGGCCAGGTCGCAATTGTAAATGAGAACTTGTTCTCAACTTGCCTACCTGGTTAAATAAAGGTGAAATAAATAAAATAAAATGTGTTATTTCATCACTATTATTCTACAATGTAGAAAATATTAAAAATAAAGAAAACCCTTGAATGAGTAGGGTGTGTGCAAACTTTTGACTGGTACTGTATATAAGTATGGTATATATTTGTATACTTTACAAACATACAATTCCATTCTAAGGACTTCAAAATCTGTATATAGTAGACAAACCAAAATAGTTAGTCAATTGATGATGTTTTAAAAAAAAACTGCCTTTTTGATGATCTGTTTTGAGAGTTGTGAAAATGTACCACATACTTGTAAAAAATGTCACCAAAACAAATAAATGATTGACGAAAAAAAACTGATGTAATATGAATATTCTAAGAAAGCCCAGTCTCTGGAGTGGAATGTAATAGCTGAACAGACTGGTAACCAAGCTAAATGCATGCATCATTGCCTACATTTTCTCTGCATCACTCTAGCAGCAGACAAAATGCATCTAAAAGCACATCTCAGCTCAGTTGGACTACACTGACTGAAGGAGGTCCTCCAAAATGTTTCTTTCCACTCCATGCATAATTACCCCAACAGACTCTACAACCAACATACTCTAGTGCTTTACTGACCAGCTCCCAAAGCCCCTCTTGGATGTGGAAAATAAAGGGATCCAGAATAGCATTGAGGCAGTAGAGTAACTGGGATGACTCCACTAGGAGGTTCACAACATTGGCCACCCTACACGTATTAGTGTGGTCATACAACGTGAAGAAGATGATGCATGCTATAATATGGAGCAACTGCCCTGGTACCCAGCACACAAAGAAATTGGCTATGAAAACTGCAATCAGCCAGATGGTCTTGTCCCCCCGGCCCTGCATGTTGCCTGCAGCCCACTGCTGCCGCGAATGCCTCATCCGGGCTATAATCTTCACATAGGAAGGGATGATGAGGAGCAAGGGAACAGACACCTGCACAGAGTAGTAGGATAACAGATTGTAGGTGGCTGCGCTGTACCTGAACCTTGAGGTCACCACAGTTCCACAGTAGCGGATGCCGCTCTTCCGCTCCCTGTAGTTGATGTTAGGATAGCTTAGGTAAATGAGCAGGACGGTAATGGCCCATAGGAGCAGTGAGACCAGGGCAGCGTTGCGGGGGGTGCGGACCATCCGTGACTCGAGTGGGAAGACAATAGCCAGGAAGCGGTCGGTGCTGACAACACAGATAAACATGGTGCTGGAGGTCAGACCTACAAAGTGGAGTATGTTACTCAGGATGCACAGTGAACTGCCCATGCTCCAGTCATAGTTCTCACTTACATAGATAGCCCTGGGCGGTATGGAGGCCAGGTACGCTAGGTCACACAGAGCTAGGTTCAGTACTCCGATGGAGCCGATACTCCAAGGTCGAGACGGTTTGAGGCAGATCACCAGGCTACAGACGTTTCCAAAGATACCGAGCAGTGAGAGGGTATGGTAGAATGGAGGAATGATGGTTGCAGCGTAGTTGCGGGTTGAGCTGCAGTCCTCGAAGGGGACTAAGGGCAGGGAAAGGTCTTCAATAATTGACAATGTGCTGTTTCTTCGCAATAACCAGCTGGGGACGAAGTCCTTTTCAGACATGTTCCTTTCAACAAAGTTCCTGTATCAACTGATAATTGAACAAATGTGTCAGATCAAACAATTACAAATTCAAATCATCAGTCAAATCACATTTATAATAAAATGGCAATACACTGGGAAAGACATACTCTAGAGTAATATTCTAATTTCTGATATGAAATCACACTTTTGTAACAATAACAAGGATAATAAATGTCTTCATTCTAACATTCATGAACAACTTTGAGCAAACTTTCAGACAACATAGAAGAAATAACTGAAACGTGCATAATAAAACTGAAGTAACATGGAGATAGTTCTGATCAACACTTACCCTTGAAGAACGCAGCTGTACTTGAGAGAACCTTTTAAGTGTTCTGCAACTTTGTCCCCAGCTTTTTATCACACCATGGCATCATTACTTCAGAAGATCATGGCTACGTCCCAAATCGCACCCCATTCCCTTTACAGCGCACTACTTTTAGCCGGGGCCCACAGGGCTTTGGTCAGAAATAGTGCACTATATAGGAAATGGGGTGCCATTTGGGATACGCTTTTGCTCCGAATTTAATTTCGCATGGGAAATTAAAGATATTGCCCGGTAATGAATAAGGTCATTAGTTTGCAATTAGATCGCGTGGGTCAATTGGGAAAATGTCAGAGCTCTCTCTTCCCACATATTTAAAAAGGGCAAATGAAACCAACATGAGAAGATGTTCTTTCACAATATTCCTGTAATACCTTTTCATATATGTTCAAAGTAATATGTACAGTTACAGTAAGTCACTCAATCTTTAGAGTAATACTACTGTTCAAATCATATAACACAATGTAACTGCGTCAGAAATGTATATCTAGGCAGCCCACATTCATTGTTAGATTTTATTTCAAGGAGTCTTCATTTCTCTTATGCCAACATCCTAAACATAACGGTTATTGACACCATATAAAAATATCAGAAATACCTTTACAAAAACAACTCCATTATCAGAAGAAGAAAAACAGTCTTAAAAGTGGAAAAAAAAGTAATTATTTACATGGCCTATTATTATAAAAACATGTATTTTATACTTTATACAGAAATTACATCTACACTTCATGCTCCTAGCAAAGAAAAGTATTGATGCTGTTTAACAAGAGGGTTGGCTTTTAATTCTGCAAGCTTACCTCTTAGCAGCATAAAAATTATTACAGCAAATGTATTTCCCCCAATTTAACAAATGGCAAATGGCACCCTATTCCCTAATAAAGTGCACTATTTTTGACCAAAAGTAGTGCACTATATAGGGAACAGTGTTCCATTTGGGACAGCCTTCTCTACTCCTATTATATAGTGAATGTCAGGGTCCGATTATTACATACATCACTAAACAAGTAAAGCTGCTCTTAAAAAGGTCACAAGGACTGCAGATTCAATGACCTATTCATCCTACAGGGACCTATTAGGATATTGCTTATTAAGTTTAGGTTGAGATTTGTCTGCAGTGCACACAGTGGTTAGTGTAGCAAACAGCGTGCCATACAAAAACAGATGAAATGTTCCTTAACCTTTAAGGCTTAATTCACTACGACCGAGAACTTTCCTTGCAACAAACACAAAGATATGGCAGACAGGGCCTACTCTACTCCAATATGGAGACAGGGCCTCTGAAACAGTCATATACACTCAACAGTACAGTATAGTACTATGAACACAAACAGCATCAGCACTATCGGCTGTCTGTCTACAGATCATCTTGCTCTGATGGTAGATATATACTCTAAAACCAGAACATACTGGACACCATTAAAATGTAGAGTTCCTGGTAGCTTAATATTATGCGAAATTCACTGTATCTCCTCTTTAAAATAAGGGGAAGAAAAGCAACAGATCGGGGTCCGTTTTTAAGCTTATTCCTTATGATCTAAAAGGCTAAACTGATTCTAGATACACTACGTGACCAAAATGACAAACCTTAACCCTTATAAGTATGCATATACATGCTCTCCTACATACACAAACAAACACACGACCAAAAGTATGTGGACACCTGCTCGTCGAACATCTCATTCCAAAATCATGGGCATTAATATGGAGTTGGTCCCCCCTTTGCTGCAATAACAGCCTCCACTATTCTGAGAAAGCTTTATTTTGTATATATATATATTTTTTTAATGTAACCTTTATTTAGGCAAGTCAGTTAAGAACAAATTCTTATTTACAATGACGGCCTACCCCGGCCAACACTGGGCCAAATGTGTGCCTCCCTATGGGACTTCCAACCATGGCCGGATGTGATACAGCCTGGATTCGTACCAGGGACTGTATTGACGACCTCTTGCACGGAGATGCAGTGCCTTAGACCGCTACGCCACTCGGGAGCCCAACTAGATGTTGGAACATTGCTGCAGGGACTTTCTTTCAATCAGCCACAAAAGCATTAGTGAGGTCGGGCACTGATGTTAGGTGATTAGGCCTGGCTCGCAGTCGTCGTTCCAATTCATCCCAAAGGTGTTCAATGGGGTTGAGGTCAAGGCTCTATGCAGGCTAGTAAAGTTCTTCCACACCGATCGACAAACTATTTCTGTACGGACCTCGCTTTGTGCACGGGGGCATTGTCATGCCGAAACAGGAAAGGGCCTTCCCCAAACTGTTGCCACAAAGTTGGAAGCACAGAAGAATGTCATTGTATGCTGTAGCGATAACATTTCCCTTCACTGGAACTAAGAGGCCTAGCCCGAATCATGAAAAACAGCCCCAGACTACTATTCCTCCTCCACCAAACTATGCAATGGGGTAGGCAGCGTTCTCCTGGCATCCGCCAAACCAGATTAGTCCGTCGGACTGCCAGATGGTGAAGCGTGATTCATCACTACAGAGAACGTGTTTCCACTGCTGCAGAGTCCAAAGCGGCAAGTTTTACACCACTCCAGCGGACACTTGGCATTGCGCATGGTGATCTTTGGTTGGGGTGCAGCTGCTCGGCCATGAAAACTAATTTTATGAAGCTCCTAACGAACAGTGATTGTGCTGACGTTGCATTCAGAGGCCGTTTGGAACTCAGTAGTGAGTGTTGCAGCCGAGGACTGATTATATTTACACGCAACGCGCTACAGCGGTCCTGTTTGAGCTTGTGTGGCCTACCACTTCATAGCTGAGCCGTTGTTGCTCCTAGACGTTACCACTTCACAATAACAGCACTTAGTTGACTGGGGCAGCTCTAGCAGGGCAGAAATTTGACAAACTGACTTGTTGGAAAGGTGGCATCCTGTGACGGTGCCACGTTGAAAGTCACTGAGCTCTTAAGGCCATTCTACTGCCAATGTTTGTCAATGGAGATTGCATGGCTGTGTGCTCGATTTTATACATTTGCACCAACTGGTGTGGCTGAAGTAGCCAAATCGACTAATTTGAAGAGAAAAACATGACTCCTGACTGTCAGAACAGTGTCATGTCAGTCTGCATTTCAAGTCAATATAATGTATATATTGATACAAACAAACATCTTTGGATATCCAATAGGCACGTTAGGTAGTGCCGCTTATAAAACAAAACAAATGTGCAGAAGACATAAATAAAAACAGTTCTCAGGATCTCAAAGGCCCTGTGTTTTAGATATATTTACACACTATGAGGTTGGATTAATACTGTGAAATTGTGAAAATTCTGATCATGCGCTTTAAGTGTAAGAGTGGTTTGAATATACATTTCTACCCATTTTGGTAGGATGGTGTTTTGGCCTGCCTGTTGACGTCACCAGGAAATAAATAAGTTAATATACCAATAACCGCTCGTTTTCCCCTAGCAAATTTGCATAAGAAATTGCTCTTTGCTAAGAAACTATTTTTGACCATGTTAACTGAAAACAATCATTGTAAGCTACTTAATTGTTACCAAGAAATGATTTGACAGAGATAAAAACGGCTACATTGTACCTTTAAATGTAGTTATCCCTGATTGGTTGAGCCACATAAGGGTCATATTTATTACAGCACATCGTGGCGAAACTTTTTGCAACAGAAAAACAAAAATGAAAATTTCTTATTGGACAAGTTCAGGTAGAAGTCCAACCCTGTTTCAGTCAGTTTGGTGACAAATGATTACGACCCATGTGAGTAAGGGTCTTGAGGAGAGATGGCTACAACATTGACCCCGAGTTAGTTAGTGCTTAGTTCTACGTCTGAGGGTTGCTCTTTAGTCCTAGTGGGGCTAGCCTCGGCATTGGCCTCATCTGCAGTAGCGGGGGCGGGGCTAGGGCATCCCCCGGCATATCATTGGTCTCCAGCACCTTGGCCACGCCAACTTTCATCTGCAGCAGTGGAGGCGGGGTCAACGCCTTTTGAAGTACACCGTGACCTTTTGCAGTGCATGTTGGTCCTTGTGGGCTGTGCCCATTGACAATCGGAGCAGGAGCAGAACCTGTGTCTGATGGTTTCTCGTTGGATCCAGAACCCACTTTAAGGTCCTCTGCCTGTGGCACTGGCAGGCCTGGGCCTTTGGAAGCCTCATCCTGGCCTTGTCTCTCTTTCATCCCCAGAAGGTCCTCGTCAAGTCTCAGAAACAAGGGGCTGAGGGAGCGCTCGTCATCTCCATCTCTGATGATTTCCTTCTCTGCCTGCGGTGGTGGTGGTGGTGAGGACCGGTCCATACCAACCTCCCCAGGCTCAGTGGCTGGTTTGTGGGTGACCACTGGAAGACCACTGGGGCTGATGTTGTCTGTGGTCATCTGCTGGTTGAGGAAGACGATCTCGTTGAGGAGAGACATCAGACTCTCGTCTTCAACGTCACCTTCTTTGTTGTCTTCGTCCTCCTCATCCGAGTTCCTGTCTGCGTCGTTGATCTTTACACCGTCTCCAGAGTGGTCCAGCTGCTTCCCCAGCACCTCACCGTCCTCCAGTCCACTTCCCTTACCCTTCACTGGAGATGGCCTCCTCGGAGCTCCCCTTGACACACCTGGAGGGGCTTTGACCAGTGAAATCACATTGGCGATATGAGGAACTGAAAAATAGGAAACAAAATAAAGGTTTTGTCTCAATGGCATAACATTCAGCTAACCTAATCAGATTCATAGATATCTACATCCAAGCGGTAAAAACGTGTCGGAAGTTACCTCCCCTGTTGAGGATATTACGAGGTGGAGTGAGAGAAATGGGTTGTGACATTGAGGGGATACAGATGGTAACTGAAGCGACACCTAAAAAAAGAAATTTAAGAAGAATCAGAATCAAAATCAACAAAAAAAAGTGGTATGCAACTTTGAGTACATTGAGTCACTGAAAGCCTACCTGGTATTAGAGACTGTTGCATTTCGATTCCAGTGACGCGTCCTACCGGCAGCAGAGAACTGGCAGGCTGCATTGGGCTCTTAGTGATCCCCTGCTGAGATGGTATCACTCCCCCCACTATAGACAGCATTTGAGGAGGGAGAAACCGAGCATGAACAGGTGGGGAATCTGTTGGGGAGGCAGAAAAACAAAATGCAAATGATTGACAGTGCTTTATTTCTTCCCATGGAAGTTCAGTCTCTAGATCTGCAGTCAGCCTGATCCATTTGGTGCAGCTAGACAGCAACACGGTCAGAGGGAGGGGTGACTTACCTAGGGAAGGTTGTGGTTTCCTGCGAGACAGGATGTTAGGTCTTGTCCTTTCACCTGGAGAACGACACGTTGAGAGGGGTTTCCTGGAGGGTGGGGAGATGATGGGACTTGCCTTGGGTTGTTTGGGTGCAGGCTGTGGGACAGGGGTGGGTACCACCTTTAACTTCAGACCGGGAGCCAGGGATTTTGGCTTAGGCTGTTGAGTGCTGCTGGGTGAGATGGCTTTATTGGGTAAGACTGATGACGAGGGGGCTGAGGACGCCGCTCTCCGCTTCCCTTTGAACATCACGTCCATGTTCTTCTGTTTGGTAGAGATGTCCTGAAGTTTCCTGAGGATGAGCTCCTCTGTCTTTCCTGTAGAGAGAGACAGCAGGCCAGTGTTACCGGAGGAAGAGACTGGAGAGGAGAGGATGGTCAAATGTAAGGCCCATTACCAGATTTCTGGGAGATTTTCTTGATATAAGCAGCTCGTTCTTCGGTCAGCGCACTCTTCAGTTTTTCCAGGCGTTCGCATTTGTCTCTCAGGTCAATGACTTGTTTTCGGGCCTGTTAAATAACAGACAATACTTGGTATCATTTAGTGAAGAGGTTACTTACTAAATAAAACTCGATGCAGTTCTGGGAGGTACTGTATGTCACAAGGCAGCGGCAATGAATTAGTCTGCTAACTGCCCTGAATATGACAATCATTTCCTAAACAAAATCATCAAGAAAAATGTAAATGGCCATAGCTTATTTTACTTAACACTCCCAACAATCAATATTGAAAGTCTCACTCCAGTCTCCTTTTCAGCTCGTTGATCACCTAATTTACTTAACAAAAGGCACATCTTAATAAGTGGACCAAGTATCATCATGACATGGCAGAAGAGGGGTGAGCTTTTCCTCGTTTGTTCTCTACTGCTCCTCTGTTGTTCCTCAAGCAAGGAGGGAGGCCAATAACATCACGAATCCCCATCAGACCAACTCCTTGAAGTTTGCAGTTGTGTCCCAAAAATATATATACTTTTTTTTTTTACCCTTTAGTGCGTGTACTTTACTGTATCTATACCTGGGAAATGTTTTTTCAACAGTAAATGTTTTAAAAAGTAAAACATTTATAAAAAATATATCTTTTTTTTTTTAATCGCTGGAGGACATATAAGTTTGATTAAAGTTGTATCATGTTTATTATGTTTTATTGAACCTTTATTTAACAAGGCAAGTCAGTCGAGAACAAATTCTTATTTACAATGACGCCCTACACCGGCTAAACCCTCCCTTAACCCGGACGACGCTGGGCCAATTGTGCGCCGCCCTATGGGACTCCAAATCACGGCCAGTTGTGATACAGCCCAGGATCGAACCAGTCTGGAGTGACGCCTCTAGCACTGAGATGTAGTGCCTTAGACCGCAGTGCCACTTGGGAGTAATATAATGGCATCCATGTAATGTGGATACCTACACCACCCATTGAAATGTACCGTATGGCATGGTAAATCATGTGATACAAGAGTTCTCTGGAGAGCGTAGGCAAGCACTGAGGTGTTATGGGTCCTATGGGCACTGGTCAAAAGTAGTGCACTATATAGGGAACAGGGTGACATTTGGGATACATCGGTAGTCTTACCTGCCCTAGGATGAAAACATTAGTAGGTGCCGGGTTGCCAAGGTCCAAAGTCTCTATCAGGGCTTTAAAGCTCTTCCGAAACGCAGTACAGCGTTGTCTCTCATATTTGTTGTGCAAGTTCCAGTGCTAATGGCAACATTGAACCAAAAACACCGCAAATTACAACCATGGACACTGAAATCACAGCATAACCATATTTGAAGGAAGGAATAAAAGGTTGTTCCACCTCTTTAGTGCGTTTTTCCTTCAATTGTGGAGTGGTGTTCTTCTTTGCATTGTCCTCCACACTCTCAATGTCCACAGGCTCATCCTCTAGCAAGCTTTCCTCCACATCCTGAAAGACAGATGAGTCGTAACGAGATAAAGAAAACGGTAAAAAAAGACAATTCTCAAGGGAAGAGATCTAATCAACAGAAACCGAATAATACATTATTTCTTACACTGATGGTATTGTTGACGTGCCCTTTAGCGTTGTAGTTTTTGTCGTCGTCAACGTCAGAATCCTCGGTCTCATCCGAGGAGTTGTCGGTTTTCTCGTCCTCCGTGTCCTCCAGAAGGTCCACCACCTCATCCCTGTCCTCCTCCGTTTCTGCTGTCACTCCTCCCATGCTCTTACCCCCCCGAGCCTCTTCTGTGGTCCTCTTTGACAGGGGACCAGGCCTTGGCCTCTGCTCAGACTCACCGCAGGTGGAGACAACTGAGGAAGACGAGACAGCAGAGGAGACTTTCCCTTCTTTCTTCCAGTTGATGTGCAGCTTCTCGATCTTCTGCTGGGAACCGATGTACTTGATGTTCGTCAGTATCTGCTCCTCAGACTCTCCTGTGGAGGAAACACGTTGGTTGAATGTACAATCAATCAGTCAAATGCATTCATCCACAAATGCTTTTTTTTTTTTTTTTTACATTAGTTGTCGCAAACCCACAGAATACAGAATGTTGACATGTTACAGGAGGAGAGAGGAAGTACTTAAGAGGAAATGGAGAGGTGGGGGGGGTCAAATGTAATGTCCATTATTACCAGTTAACTGGGACATCTTCTTGACGTGAACTGCTCTCTCCAGGGTCAGCGAACTCCTCAGCTTCTCCACGTTGGTGCTTTTCTTTGTCAAGACCTGGATCTCCTCCTTGGCCTGGTTAAATAACAGAGTTGACTTGTTATCTATTGAGGACGGTTGCTTCAACGAAAACAAAACTAGAGCGCCGCTCTGATAGGCCACAATAACAAAATACACAAATACTACCTTTTATGAGTCCCAAATCGCAACCTATTCCATATACAGTGGGGCAAAAAAGTATTTAGTCAGCCACCAATTGTGCAAGTTCTCCCACTTAAAAATATGAGAGAGGCCTGTAATTGTCATCATAGGTACACTTCAACTATGACAGACAAAATGAGATTGTAGGACATTATAGGATTTTTTATGAATTTGCAAATTATGGTGGAAAATAAGTATTTGGTCAATAACAAAAAAGTTTCTCAATACTTTGTTATATACCCTTTGTTGGCAATGACAGAGTTCAAACGTTTTCTGTAAGTCTTCAAAGTTTTCACACACTGTTGCTGGTATTTTGGCCCATTCCTCCATGCAGATCTCCTCTAGAGCAGTGATGTTTTGTGGCTGTTGCTGGGCAACACGGACTTTCAACTCCCTCTAAAGATTTTCTATGGGGTTGAGCTCTGGAGACTGGCTAGGCCACTCTAGGACCTTGAAATGCTTCTTACGAAGCCACTCCTTCGTTGCCCGGGCGGTGTGTTTGGGATCATTGTCATGCTGAAAGACCCAGCCACGTTTCATCTTCAATGCCATTGCTGATGGAAGGAGGTTTTCACTCAAAATCTCACGATACATGGCCCCATTCATTCTTTCCTTTACACGGATCAGTCGTCCTGGTCCCTTTGCAGAAAAACAGCCCCAAAGCATGATGTTTCCACCCCCATGCTTCACAGTAGGTATGGTGTTCTTTGGATGCAACTCAGAATTCTTTGTCCTCCAAACACGACGAGTTGAGTTTTTACCAAAAAGTTATATTTTGGTTTCATCTGACCATATGACATTCTCCCAATCTTCTTCTGGATCATCCAAATGCTCTCTAGCAAACTTCAGACGGGCCTGGACATGTACTGGCTTAAGCAGGGGGACACGTCTGGCACTGCAGGATTTGAGTCCCTGGCGACGTAGTGTGTTACTGATGGTAGGCTTTGTTACTTTGGTCCCAGCTCTCTGCAGGTCATTCACTAGGTCCACCCGTGTGGTTCTGGGATTTTTGCTCACCGTTCTTGTGATCATTTTGACCCCACGGGGTGAGATCTTGCGTGGAGCCCCAGATCAAGGGAGATTATCAGTGGTCTTGTATGTCTTCCATTTCCTAATAATTGCTCCCACAGTTGATTTCTTCAAACCAAGCTGCTTACCTATTGCAGATTCAGTCTTCCCAGCCTGGTGCAGGTCTACAATTTTGTTTCTGGTGTCCTTTGACAGCTCTTTGGTCTTGGCCATAGTGGAGTTTGGAGTGTGACTGTTTGAGGTTGTGGACAGGTGTATTTTATACTGATAACAAGTTCAAACAGGTGCCATTAATACAGTGGAGGACAGAGGAGCCTCTTAAAGAAGAAGTTACAGGTCTGTGAGAGCCAGAAATCTTGCTTGTTTGTAGGTGACCAAATACTTATTTTCCACCATAATTTGCAAATAAATTCATTAAAAATCCTACAATGTGATTTTCTGGAGAGAAAAAAATCTAATTTTGTCTGTCATAGTTGAAGTGTACCTATGATGAAAATTACAGGCCTCTCATCTTTTTAAGTGGGAGAACTTGTACAATTGGTGGCTGACTAAATACTTTTTTGCCCCACTGTATAGTGCCATAGGGCTCTGGTCAAAAGTAAAGCTGGTAATTGCTAGGGACCTCACAATATGATATTATCACAGTACTTAGGTGCTGATACTATATGTATTGTGATTCTAACTATTCTATATGTATTGTGATTCTAACTATTCTATATGTATTGTGATTCTAACTATTCTATATGTATTGCGATTTGATACTTGGATTTTATTATGATTTGATGTTCCAAACATATTGCTCATTATGTCTGCTGCAGAGAGACAAGAGAGAGCCATCTGTCATGGAAATAAAAGTGCTGAAAACAGGTTGGCTCACTTTTAAAAAATAAGATGGAGAACAAGCTATGGGATGAAAAATAACGGTACAGCCGACTATCGACAGGTAACGCTACAAGTCGATACTTGGGGTCAAAGTATCAATATATACTGGTCCCATGTTTCATGAACTGAAAAAAAGATCCCAGAAATGTTCCAAAAGCTTATTCCTCTCAAATGTTGTGCACTAATCTGTTCACATCCCTGTTAGTGAGCATTTCTCCTTCCCCAAGATAATTCCTCCACCTGACAGGTGTGGCATATCAAGAAGCTGATTAAAACAGCATTATCATTACACAGGTGCACTTTGTGCTGGGGACAATAAAAGGCCACTAAAATGTGCAGTTTTGTCACACAATACAATGCCACTGATGTCTCAAGTTGAGGGGGCGTGCAGTTGACATGCTGACTGCAGGAATATCCACCAGAACTGCCACCTCCGTCATCATTTTAGAGAATTTGTCAGTATGTCAAACCGGCCTCAAAACCGCAGACCACATGTAACCATGCCAGCCCAGGACCTCCACATCCGGCTTCTTCACCTGCGGGATTGTCTGAGACCAGCCACCCGAACAGCTGATGAAACGGAGGAGTATTTTTGTCTGTAATAAAGTCATTTTGACGGGAAAAACTTAGGTGGACCTGGATCCCAAATTGGTGGAGCTATGCTCTCCGAGGCCCACCAATGGCTGCTCCCCTGCCCAGTCATGTGAAATCCATAGGACCTAATGAATTTATTTCAACTGACTAATGTTCTTATATGAACGCTAACTCAGTAAAATGGTTGAAATTGTTGCATTTATAGTTTTGTTCAGTATAATATCGTCCAAAATAACATTGCGATATGCAACTGTATCAACCCCCCGCCCCCCATCACTAGTCAAAAGTAGTGCACTATATAGGGAATATGGTGCCATTTGGGAAGCACCCTTTAATTCAAGGGATTTTATTGACTTATTGGTGCTTACGTCGTTGAGGATTTTAATTTTAGCAGCTTTCTCGTCAAGTTCCAGTGTTTCCCTCAGCTGCTGGAAGCGTCCCTGGAGCTCGGAGCGTCGATGCCTCTCCAGCACGTTGTGTTTGTGCTTCAGCTGCTTCTACAGGACACGACAGAAAGGAGCGCTATCATGGGGTGCAAACTGCAAACTAGCATCTAAATTAGCCCGGGCCTACCCACACAAATAAGACAAACCAAGAAAGGGACAGACTACTCTACTGTTTAGGTGACGGAATATGAAAACAGACGTGTCTTGGATAAAGCTTAAAGAGTTCTTACACTGATGACGATGAGATCCTCTTCATTAACACAGGAATTAACACAATCCGTCTCATCAGATGAGTTGTCCCTCTCCTCATCCGTCCCCTCGTCCATGTCGTCAGAGTCGTCCTCATCCTCCACCGGATCCACAACCTCAACCTCCTTCCTCCTCTTCTTCGGTCGTCCTGTCCAGGTCTGGTGGGGTTGATTGACACAAGCCATCCTAGGAAAGAGCTTGGGGTCTACATTGGAGTTCGCTGACGAGATAGGTGTCGAAGTTGCATCTGTCTTTGGAACCAGGGTTATAGGGGGTCTGAGGATTTTGGGGGGCACTCGTCCCACCTCAGGCTGGATCTTAGGATCTGTACTGGAGTCTGTTGTGGAGATAGTGTCAGCTTTAATAAATTTAAACTTGTGGCTTACAGGGGTTTTTGTGCTTTTCTGGCAAGGCAGCATCCAATTATACAGCTCAGACGTGACCTTACAGTCTACATTGGAGTCCACTGTGGTGGTGGTGGCAGCTTGGACACCTGTTTCCATAACAGTCTTCGTGGGGAATTTGACAGTAATTACTGTGGTTTTCGGGGAAGGCTGCAGCACAGTAAAGCCCCCTACTATAGGCATGACCTTGGAGGAGCCCTGGGCTGGCTGGGCTGGCACCTTGGGACACTTGATGATGATGGGCTCCTTGTTACCCGTCTGAGGAACAATCTTCAAAGTGTACGTTCCGCTATTTGTCTCTGTGGGTGAGAGATTAACTTTACTGGTGTTGAAAGACTTGGAGCCTGGTATGGAGGAAGTGACTTCGGGAGGCGTGGTTTTAGGGGTGGTGGTGCTGCCTGGAGTCTTTGGGACAGTGAAAGGGACTAGGGGGACGGTGGTGATGGTGTTCTGCCATGTGGTGAGAGAGGTGGTGGAGGGGGAGCTGTTAAGGGTGGCTGTGGATCCCGAGGCCAAGCACGCAGGTGTGGTTAAGCTGATCAAACCCCCTGAAAAGAAAAAGGAGAAGAAGTTCTGCAACTTTCCAATTATTATAATACACAACAAATAAATGTTAATGTATTCACACAGCACTCATTCAGTGGAGATAATAACCTCACATTATACATAGACTACTATAGAACTCCCTGATCCGTCTAAAATGTTCAAATCATTGTTCCATAAAATGGTTATTAATTAACCATTTACATTGATTAGCGCCCAAATTGGAACGCAGTGGCTGTACATTAACATTCTATACATGACGTCAGAGCTCAGGGCTCACAGCTCTGTGTGGGTTCTGACTGACAGCCATTCTGAACTTTAGCACCGCGAGCGACAAGAAGATGCCCCATGCCTCCCGCTAATTGGGCAACTTAAAAAATAAAATTGTCTGAGTGTGGGAAATACTGTAAATTAAGAGGACTACATTTCTGAAAGATGAGACATTGAGGATTATAATAAATACCGCTTTGATGTTATACAATCAAGCCAAACAGTCTAAATGTGCACTTCACATTCCCATCGATTAAACGAATGTACTCTAGTGTCATCGTTTATGACAGGGTACCCCAACTGGCAGCCTGCGGCCAAATC